>NC_087222.1:33513720-33541220 GCF_015104395.2 Macrobrachium nipponense
CTGGGACAATCAGGAACCATGGTATGGGGGAATCATATATGGCGCCATTCCAGACGTTCATGTAAATTGTAAGCGAATATAGAAAGGGAATCACCAGCACATCAGCGGTGTCTGCTCTGACACGATGTGGCTGCGAGTTTATAGGCTGAACTACAATATCACTGAAAAATCTGGTATATATGCCCGCCTTGGTCTAGCCCTTTAATACTTGTCCCTGAAGGTAGGTTTACACCTACGCACTTTTGTGTTGTGGGCTGTTACGGTGTGGGACCGCAAGAAACCGCCACAAAATTGATGTGGTGGGGAGAAAAAATGACTGTTATTGGGCGGCGTGGCGTGGACCCATGCGGTGGGTTATGGGCACGTCACGGCGTGTTCCTGTGGTGTCTAGCGGAGTGTTAAGGAGTTGGCGCGGTTTTATGGTTGTTGTTGCTATGACAGGGCACACGCTCTTGCGGGCTTTGTTACTCCGCGTAGCGGTGTGTTGCGGTGTTGTTGTGGAGTGCACGCACATCCGCGCGAGACACGACGTGCAACGGTGCATGATTGTTGCACGTGCACCGTGCCACACCATGCCAGATATGAACTTTGGGTATATATAGAGGCCTGCCAAGCACATCCTTCATTCCACGCCCAACCAGCATGCAATATGGACCTCAACAGCCTCTCACTCCAGGAGACCCAGAGATTTTTGGTGACTGTTCTGTGTCTCTGTGCAGTCCAGGTCATCGACGGGTTGAGAAGACGCACTACAGTGCCACAGCCACCTGCACCACGCAGAAAGAATGGCAGGGCAGGGCGGATTTGGGCTCGGGAATGGCTGACACGGCGGCAACTACATGGGGACTACGACCAGCTCCTACAAGAACTGAACAAGGAGGACCGCAAAGGACACAAGAACTTTCTATGCACCTACCCTGAATTGTTCGGGGAGATAGTAGAAAGGCTGACGCCCCTGTTGAAGAAGAAGGACACGAAGAAGCGGCTTGCACAAGAGGGGGGACTCAAGTTGGCGGTCACTCTCCGCCACCTGGCAAGTGGGAACGACTATACAAGCCTGCAATACAGCTTCAGTCTCCCAGAGTTCCATATGCCGATTGAACCCATTAGTCTGCCAAGCCATTATCGACACATACAAACCAGAAGTGATGAAGTGCCCCAAGACACCAGAAAAATGGAATGATGTAGCAAAAACGATTCGCCTCCAAGTGGAACTACTTCAATTGTGTGGGAGCCCTGGATGGGAAGCTCGTCGCGATCAAGAAACCCAAAGGTGGAGGATCACTGTATTTCAATTACAAGAGGTTTCACAGCATTGTTCTCATGGCCCTCTCCAATGCAAAGTACAGGATCCTGTTCGTCGACATCGGTGCAGAAGGAGGTGCTGGGGATGGAGCAACCTAGCAGAAGTGCAACCTGGCCAGGGCCATCACAAACAACCGAGCAGGACTCCCACAAGACAGAAATCTGCCCAACGACTCGAACCCATCCCCTTCCACATAGTCGCCTATGATGCCTTTACTCTCAATCCGTGGTTGATGAAGCCCTACTCCCACCAATCACAAGATCCCACCGAACAAATATACAGCTACAGATTATCTCGTGCTCGTCGTGTGACGGAAAACGCATTCGGCCTGCTGCAGATGAGATGGCGAGTCTTCTGGACGACGATGCAACAGGATGTACAGGTGTGCAAGAAGATACTTTGTGGCCGGCACTGTGTCGAATGCACAACCTGGCACTGCAACGCTACCCACTTGCTGGCACCGACGTCAACTATGAGGACCAACACCATAACGTCGTAATAGGTACTTGGAGGGAGGAGTCGCTGAACCTCATGGAACGACTCATGGCAAGAAGGGGACCAAACTACACACGTCGAGCAAAGGCCGTCAGAGATTACCTGGCCCAGTACTACTCATCGGCAGGTGGAGTGGAATGGCAAGAGCGAATGGTGTTTGCTCGAGGACGACCAGCTACTGACGAGTAGAGGACCCAAAGACCTCTGTAATAAAACATAATCAAACAAATGTACATAATTGTAAATAAAGATCATGATGTATTTCTCATTGTTTTATACTCCCAAACTTTTGTATTGTCCTAATAACAATATTAATATAATAAATAATATTGGAATGATGATTGGTTCAGATAAAAAATTATGTTGGAAAATAATTAACTGAACGTTATAATAATATAATTCATGATAATGAGACAAATGAGAAGCAAATGATAGACATAACAAAAATACTTATACTAAACAAACATGAAAAGCATAGAATATAAGAAAATGAACATAAAAAGCATAGAAAGTAAGAAAATAAACATGAAAAGCATAGAATATCAGAAAATAAACATGAAAAGCATAGAATATAAGAAAATTAACATAAAAAGCAAAGCAAGTAAGAAAATAAACATGAAAAGCATAGAATATCAGAAAATAAACATGAAAAGCATAGAATATCAGAAAATAAACATGAAAAGCATAGAATATAAGAAAATGAACATTAAAGCAAAGAAAGTAAGAAAATATACATGAAAAGCATAGAATATCAGAAAATAAACATGAAAAGCATAGAATATAAGAAAATGAACATAAAAAGCAAAGAAAGTAAGAAAATGGACATGAAAAGCATAGAATATCAGAAAATAAACATGAAAAGCATAGAATATAAGAAAATGAACATAAAAAGCAAAGAAAGTAAGAAAATATACATGAAAAGCATAGAATATCAGAAAATAAACATGAAAAGCATAGAATATAAGAAAATGAACATGAAAGCAAAGAAAGTAAGAAAATATACATGAAAAGCATAGAATATCAGAAAATAAACATGTAAAGCATAGAATATAAGAAAATGAACATAAAAAGCAAAGAAAGTAAGAAAATAAACATGAAAAGCATAGAATATCAGAAAATGAACATAAAAAGCATAGAATATAAGAAACTGAAATTGGGACTTGGTTTTTACCATAACATGTTCAACTGCAAATATCATATATTATCAACTGGGGCCAATCTGTCTTTAGTATCTTACTGATTTTTCATTGTTCCCCTGTTAATAACTATGACCAGTCAATGTTAATTACTGTTCCATTATCATATTTGTATGTGTTCATGTTCATTTGATCATGTTCTCAATATGATATTATTGTTCTTTACCTTGTATGTTATTATATCATTTGATGGCCATATTTATTTCATGTTACATTTCATAGTTCAAGTTTCTGATTGTATTTATTTCATATTATATATCATTTTTCATGTAAGATTTCCTGTTACATTTTCTTCATGTTATTATTTTTATGGCCATGCTCTTTCATTACAATTGCATAGTTCAAGTTATTTTCCGAGTTCTATTCATTTCATATTTCACATATATTTCATTTTATATTTCCTGTTATACTTCTTCATGTTATTATTCTTTATGGCCATGCTTTTTCTTATTCAATCTCATTTTACCCAGTCATATCATATATATTCTTATGACATAAATTAAGCATCAGTAAGAAAAATGTAAATGCAAGTCACTCTTTCAACATATTTATTACAAAAAGAAAAATTAATACTTATAAAAGTTACAAAAAATAATTGAATATTACGAAAATCACTAAAATACAATTTATTCTTTATACATATTTAACATCATCACTCCAAGATTCGGGGTCAGTGTCCTCCTCATCACCTGGGGAGATGGTCAAGTCGTAGGTGGGTGGATCCTCTGCGGCAGAAGGTTTCGGTGTCGAAATACTGGCGCCAGGGGTAGGGGGCCGCAAGTCTGCCAAGAGACTGTTGACCAACGGCGACAGCGCAGAAGTGGAAGGTCGAGGAGAGAAGTTCAGTGGTGCCGAACGTCCACTGGGGAAGAATGACGGTGTGCCTATACCCTTGGCGCCTGTGTCGAGTACACCTGATGAGATACTGCTGTTGCGGCTGAGGGTGCTGTTGAAGGTGCGGATCATAAAAAAAACACAGATTGGGGTTGAGACGCGAACCACTGTGTGGAGATGCCAAACCGGGTTGCACGCAGAAGGTGTCGAAGGTGTCGAAGTTCCACGTTCGTCTGAGTCTCTTTATCAACTTCGTGGGAGACCTACCTATGGGAAACAATCCCCACGAGCCATGGCCTCATTCGTTATGGCATCCTCTTCCTCGGGACCCTCCAAACTATGACACAGCCTGATGACTTGCTCGAAGAACGGCTTCTGGTATCGTCGAGGCACGTACTCCAAGCGCTGCGTCAAGTACTGCACAAACGGTGATGTCACAATGCATGCTGTCCTGCACTTGTGGCATCAGTGTGTCTATGCTCGTCATATAGTCTGGGATAGTTGAGTCTGCAGACCTTCTGTAGAGTCAACTGACCAGATAGCTGTCGGTCCTCGGGCAAGTTCGTCGGTCTCTTCTGCTTCAGCTGCCTCCTCCACTGGATCGAAGCAGCTGATAGGCCCGACGTGTCGGTAGAGGAATCGTCTGCATCGGTTCTGTGCGACGATACAGGTGAGAACCGATCGCTGGCTACTGTGGGTTCGTGGGCGATGTGTCCTCCCAGGAATGCCCACATGGTCATCACCTCCTCCTCCCGTGGTGTCCTGTTGCGTGCAGCCGACCCGCTCTTGTATTCCCCTCTTCTCGATTGTGCCGAAGTCCGTACGGGGAGCCTCGAAGAACTTCCGAACTTTCTGGAAGCTGCAATTGATGAAATTCGCTGCCAGTTCACGCCAGAGTTCCTCCTTCCTCCTCGGATTCGACCATCGCCTGTCCCGCTTGTTGTACAAGGTAGGGGGTGCCTTGATGAATTCCAGGATGACCTCCATTGTACTCTGGCGTGAACGGGTAGTCTTGAATGTCCTTCTTGCTGGGGCGGTATTGTTTCTTCGGCTGCAAGACGATACCATTCAGGCCTGCGATGTCCTGGGGTTCGACAACGGATACGGTTGGCTCAACGTTCAGCTCTTCCTCGTGTTCAGACGTCTCCGACCATTGTGAAGGCTTAATATCCTGGGTGTTCTGGGTGTCCTGGGACTGCTGGGTAGGCCTGGGAGTGGTCGTCCGTAGAGGCGTCATGTCCCGTGGCTGGGTAAACGTCCTTGGGTAGTAAACGTCATTGGGTAGACGTCCCTGGATAAGCGTCCGTGGGTGAGCGTCCCTGGGTGAACATCGATGGGCGAGAGTGGGCTGGTTTTGAGCGCCATTGGGGCAGACGTGGCTGGGTGAGCGTCGCTGGGTCCGGGAGAGGCTGGGTCACAGAGTGGCTGGTCAGCAGGCAGTCAACAGCGAGAATGATGCCCCCAGTGGTTCCAGTCAGGCCCCCTTTTATCTCCTCCCCAGAATGCGCGCCAACCTTCCATCCAATTGACCTAGGGAGACACAGTAACACGCCTCACGCCCTGCAACATGTGCGTGCCATGCATTAATTGTGTATGACGGCGCCATAAGGGCACCGCACGGCGCCGTGACATCACGCCATAACACTCCCTTGTGGCACGTGGTGCGGTGTGGCACGGCACTGTGCGGGTTTTTACCTCTTTTGTTGCGGCGCCGTGCCACATCGCTTACAGCTTCGTGCGACTTCATCAACCCGCCAGACGCCACACAGAAATTTTAAATGATTCCAAATCCGGGCGGCGTCGTGCGGGTTTAACGGTCTTTGCCTGGCCCCGCCAGCGAGGTGGCGTGCTTCTGGTGCGTTCATAGTGCGGTTTCTTGCGGTCCCACGCCGTAACAGCCCGCACTACAAAAGTGCGTGGGTGTAAACCAGTCTTGACGTTCTGCAGATATCTGACAATATATACGTTGCTAGATCTTTGAATCTAACGGGTATAGGTTCGTCAAACATCTGATAACATATGTGGCATCGATGACTTATAAGACAGGCAGAGATTCAGGTGCTGTACTTTCAACTTTTCCTTCCATTTTGCGCAGAAGTGCATAGATTCGCAGTGTAACCTCTACTATTTTTTCCCCTTTTCATTGTTCACCAAATATCCTTTTACAGCATTTTGGCGCCTCCAGACCCGGAGCAGCTTTGTAAAATTCTCGACATAATCTGCAAATGGATTCAAGGTGGTGTCCATAGTCAAGTTGAGCACTTTATTGGTCTAGGGATATATTCCACCTTGCGTACAAGGCATGATTGTGATGATCAATTTAAGAAAAAAAAGGGCAATAATCACAATAATGATTATTCATAGCAATACAGGCATATATATGATAAAAGGGGCTATGACCTTTTTTTTTAGGGGCATAGGAAAGAAACTCAAACTTCATACAAGCAGCTAAAATGGAATTTAATTAGATTGTAATAACCGGTTATACAGAAAAGAAGTTGATTGTTGAAATCTACGCTAAATTTCAGCCTACAGAAACAATCGTGTGTCAAACCTTACTAGACAGCCAAGTTAATGGACCTGGCTCCTGCTTGAGAGAGAGAAAAGAGAGAGAGAGTAATATATATATATATATATATATATATATATATATATATATATATATATATATATATATATACAATGTGGTAGAAAGGAAGCATTTAATGAGTATGTATAGGTACATCTGCTGAGCCTAGACTCATCTTTGGCATCGATGTGTGGATGTTGTGTGTGCAAATGAAAGAAAGTAAAAGTTTAGCTTAAGTTGTGGTTAACTGTTTCTATCCCAGGGGTTACTGTGTGTATATACGTGTGTGTGTGTGTGTGTGTTTGATCATCATTCAAACCTGTATACCAGGATGCATTCTATGACCCCTGGGGTGGATGGGGGGGGGGGGGGGGTTGATGTATACAGGGTTTCTGCTTCGTAGCATTCTACTAAACTGCCTCCAGCAACTCTCTCTCTCTCTCTCTCTCTCTCTCTCTCTCTCTCTCTCTCTCTCTCTCTCTCTGTGTGTGTGTGTGTGGAATAATGATGAAGAAGGAGAAGGAGGAAAAATAAAAGCAAAACATAAATTTCTTTTCCTGTTCCATCTCTGAACAACAGACGGAAATTGGCGACATTCATCCATCTGTCGCACCAAACAGCTTTGGGTGCAATTAAATTGTCCCGACCCTATTTTGACCCCTTAAGAGGGGATGGGGGTGGGGGGGCCGGGGTATATAGGCGGAGGAGGGACATTTCCGTCACCGCCCCGTATGCAAATGAAAACCCCCAAAAGAGCAGAGGAGAATGCGGGAATAATAAACACAATAAAACCTGACGTAGCAACTTGGTCTAAGAGAGGCTCCGCCTCCATACTTTTTTTTTTTGTTTTTTTTTTTTTTTTTTTCAAGGACTCCTCTGACCTGCAACATCTCTCTCACCTAACCATCCTCCTCGCCATTCCTTCACAGCCTGACGGAAGATCGAGTAATACACACAGGATCCTACGGCCGCTTATAAAGGATATTTCTCCCCTTAAACAGGGAGGTAGGTGGATGAAAATGGCTGCTAGACTCTGTAGATCTCAAAAATATCGGTCTAGTGATTGTTCGCTATTACAAGCGTTCGTGTTTGTTGTGAGCTTCGTTCGTTTCTATAGATGTTGTTCGGCTGTTGTTTCGGCGGTGTTGTTGATGTGACTACGAATAACGGAAATGAATTATTTTGGTGGGGGAAATGTGATCTGCATGTTAATGATGGTATATACCTATATAGTACCATGTTCCGGGCCACCCTCCATTCACACTTTTAAAACTGACATATCAACCGGAATGATGCCCTAAGATCATGATTACCAGAGTTAATAACTACACGAGTTAATAAATTAATAGTTAATAGCGAAAAGGCAGTAGCTGTGTGTGTATATATAATTTTTTTCTGGTGAAAGGGATGGCGCAAGATTACGTAATTAGCGTGGCCGCTGGCAACACCTGCGAGCGGTGTTGATGTCTCTCTGGGCACACAATTCCTGGAGAGAGATTTCCCACGTTTTTCCGGGCATAAATAAGCTTTTTATTCTATTAATCAACGTGCAGATGTTGCAAGGGCGTTGCATGCAACCCAAAGCACTTTATAACGATGAGATATGACGAAATAATGCATCAGAATGGCTGATATTTCCGATAAATATAGCCAGGTTAGGTCTAGGGATACTGTGATGTTGCTGCTGCGTAGGATAAGAGAGGGTATAACCTTTAAAGGGACTATGACTTTGCCAATCGTAAGAATGTCGATGGATATTCCTTATATAAACCGTGAAAATATTAACAAATATTATTATTAACCAATATTATAAGTATTTCAGGTACTTAAGGGATTTATAAACGAACAGGCAACGGATTAAATGGAGAAATATATTTAGTATTCAGGGTGAATGTGGAGGTCTGTAGTCAACCTGATTAGTAATATAGCGAACATCTCTCCACCTCTCCCCATCCCTACCCACCACCCCCTTCCCTAACCTCCCCCGAGGGACTCCATCCCGCGAACCGTGGCTTCGTTGCGCGAAAATAGCACCGGGGGCGGAAGTGCATGCTGGTAAAAACGAGCACCCATGTGCATTGTTGTGTAGAGGAGATGAAACAGGCCACAGTGTTCGTATCGCTGCCGGTAAATAAAGGAATAAAACGAGTGATGGAATAAACGAAGCCACCACGCACACAATCGGACACCTGTCACGTGGTTTTTGTTTACAAAATGTCCGTAGTGGCTCTTGTCTGTCTGTGGCTTGCCTTGGTTTTGAAATTTTTCCCCACCCCCCCGGAGGACCATACTTTGACATTTTCTGAGTGGGTTACGACATTATTTTGATAGTTTAAAGGCTCTCAGACCATTATTATTATTATTATTATTATTATTATTATTATTATTATTATTATTATTATTATTATTATTATTATTATTATATTATTATTATTATTATTATTATTATTATTATTAAACCAAACAAAAAACTTCTTTCAGTTTTCTTCTGAAGATTGAAAAAGAAACCCACAAATTCAATTTGTAACTTGTTTACTTCTATGTATTTACATTTAGTTTTACTCCACACTCGAGTATTTTCGGGGGCCCTTCTGTGGCCCATTCTCAAGAGATGTTGGGATGTTTAGCCTGGGTCAAGGCCCACCGCAGGCTAACATCCGAACATCTCTTGAGAATGGGCCACAGAAGGGCCTGAAAATACTCGAGGTGTGGAGTAAAAACTAAATGGTAAATACATAGAAGTAAACAAGTTACAAATTGAATTTGTGGGTTTCTTTTTCAATTATTATTATTATTATTATAATCTTGGACATAGGCCTAATTTTATCAAGCACTACTTTAGGGTTTTTGATGCAATTAAGATCTAATTTTGAATATCAGGAATTACTAATTAACCCAAAACAAATTGAAATGAGTTACATATAAATTATTCACTCTAATTTAGTTTTTTTTTCTTTTTTTACACATCTGAACAGGTGTGTGTGAACACATTTGAAATGTGTTCACTTTTTTTCTATGTGTATTACGTGCGTTTTCAAAATAAGTCTTATATGTTGGTTCACTATAATTTAATGCTTTGGACACACTAAGAAGTATTCTGAATTCTATTCTTGCTTTTCCTGGGAAGCAGTATAGCTCAATTCGTGTGTGTGTGTGTGTGTGTGTGTGTGTGTACGTAGCGTGGAGTTTTTACAAATTACATGCCACCTTTACTAAAATATATTGAATGATTTTGAAAAACACATGTGAAACTTACATAGGCCTACGTATGTCATCACGTCTAACTCTGATTACTAAGTTTAACTCGCTTATCAAACAGATAAAGTCATCTGTCCCCGTGAAGATGGCTTGTGAAGCTCTTGAATCAACCCAGAATAAGATCATTCGTGATTATTAGCCTTATATTTCATAATAAACTAACCACAGTTTGGTCAAGTTACCAAGATTTGAGACTGACATAGGACTAGGTCTAGCAACCTCATCCCCGGTAAGTTTGCGAACAAGAGGTTTTAGTATGAATACACAAGTATAAATATGCATTAAAGTGCTCAGTACGTGCAGTATGAGGAAGAATATATATTGATTAACGTAAAAAAAAACAGAAAAAACAGAAAAACAGAAGAGTAAACAGTTACGATCAAGCACACATGCACAGCAAAAACAGGACGACCTTTAAGACACTCCGATCTTCCTGTCTAGCCGCGCTTCATGCTCTTACACGGGATCTGCCTCCAAAATTGACGAATTCTCATGTTCATTTAGACCGGGGGTTCCCAAATTGGGGTACATTACCCCAATGGGGGTAATTTCGCATTTGATGGGGGTAATGACAATTTTTATTTTGACAGGTGCTGTAATATATTTCGTAGCAAACTGGATTTTTGTGACTCAAGATTGAAAACTGGTAGAATAGCTGCATTTCCTTAGTTAGAATTATTGGAAGATAAAGATTCTATACGCTTGGGTCATATGGGGAGTATAACGAGTGCGCATTTAAATAGCCTGTGTCTGAGGATGGAAGAATATTTCCCTGAAATTAACCCAGTATGCTTGGATTCAGAATCCATGCACATGTAACACTGAACATCTGCCAGATAAACCAACTGACTCGCAGAACAGATACTTGAAATAAAAGCAAGCAACATCATACAAACGGAATTCAACTCCATGAAATTATCTTCATTTTGGATGAGCCGTAACATAGATTTTCCCGCTGGCAGTTAAAGTGCTTTTATCATTTGGTTCAACTTATATTGTGAGGCCGGCTTTTCAGCCCTTTTGACCATCTGAAGCAAAGAGAGATATAGATTGAACCCAGAAAATGACACCAGATGTGCCCTTACGAAACTATCTCCTCGCATTACTGAAATTATCTCAAACCGGTGTCATTTTTCAAACTAATGAAGATTTTTTTTAAGTACATATATAGTATATCATTTTTTCCACTTATTTTCAACTGAAGGTGTGATTATTTACATGAAATTATTTGATTTATTTCCAGCAGAAGTATTTATTGATTTATTTGTCATTTTCCACCCTGATGAACATTATTTCAATTATATATTCTCTCCATTCATTTTCAACCTTATTATATGTATGCATTTTATTTTTTTTTTTTTTTTTTCCAACAGAAGTATTAGTACTTCTTGATAGGTTCAACCAACTAAAAGAGTTTGTTTTACATTAATCATGTACAAAATAATAGATATGGTGGGGGGGGGGGGGTTGTTAACGAGCTTGTTGCTAGAAAAAAAAAAAAGTCCAGGATTTTGGAAGAAGTGGGGTAATGACCAAAAGTAATTGGGAACCGCTGATTTAGACGGTAAAAAAGTAAACTTTATTTTTTCCAATCAGGTATCATAAAGTGGCCTTTAACTCAATGATGTATTCTCCTCTCAGGTCTTGTATAGGCCTAGTGGTACTCTTTATATACACAGGCTACAAACCATTACAGACGCATAACAGACTATAAATATAAATCCAAGATGGCTCCAAAGGGAAATCACCCTGCAAAAAGAGAGAGAGAGAGAGAGAGAGAGAGAGAGAGAGAGAGAGAGAGAGAGAGAGAGAGAGAGAGAGAGAGAGAAATGAATAAATATGAGGCCACAGGAAATAAAATCTCTAACTTGAAATTCATGAGACGTCAGCCGAGAGCTGGAATGAATTCGCTCTTCAATATTTGGAGGTCAGAAGACTTCTCTACGACTGCACTGGGCGAGCTATATTCCACGTTTTAGTTGTAGCCATGATAAAATTCATAGAAAACATGGTATAGTACTAAACCTGGTGCTAGGAAAACAGCTACATCAGGTGGAGAAGAAGAAGAGTAGTACTACAGATGTTTGTTGTTTAGGTACATTTTATGTAACATTATGAACTCACTTTAACATCTGCGCCACAAGTCAATATTTGAAAGTTAGCACAATAAACTTGACTGATTTCATGCTTATCAAGGAGGAGAGTGTGAGAGTTTTACACTGAAATGGGAGACCGTTAATAATGTTGATAAGTCGATTTCATTCTGTATTTTCTTGGTGTCCAGGAACATCATGGCCTCCCAGGACTGTCAGGTGTGCCTGGAGCGTTTCAACAACGTGGGGAGGAGGCCGAGATGCCTCAGCTGTGGCCATACCCTCTGCAATTCATGCCTGACAGACATCCTAGGCCGAGGCAAGCTTCTGTGTCCCTTCTGCCGCTTACCCCACAACGGGACGGTCCAGTCGGCGGACGACGTCCCCATTAACTACACCGTCGTCAGTCTCCTGGAGGACCCGGCGTTTTCCCTGGCCACGCAGAGGGATCAAGCTCTCCTTGTGGAGCTGAAGCGCGAGGCGAGCGAGCTGAACACGGAGCACCTGGTGACCCTCAACTGCCACCTGACGCGGCTGCGCGACTTCCAGCAGAAGCTGAGTCACCAGAGGGTCATCCACCAGAACCAGCTCCAGGCTCTGCAGACCCTCGTCGGGAGACACGAGTCCCTCCTGGAAGCCATGGTCTCCGCTTCCGACGAAGCGGCAGCCAGGATAGAAGAGGGAGAGGGGACGCGGACAACCCTAGAGAGCGCGCAAGATCAGGTGAACTCTGCGTCGTCTCTCTTGGAAGTTGCGCAGGTGCATCAGGAGCACGGCGGGCGTAGCGTCATGGTGCAAGAGTGGGTCGCAAAGGCTCAGAACGTCTTGGGTTCTCAGGCGCTCAGCAGAGCGAAGGAGGTAATTTATTCTAGGACTAAGCATTTCAGTATTTCTGTCTTTAGCATTCTGACAGCTAAATAGATCAGATTTCCTGACAGAACAGAAGCTTCATGGAATAAACTTCTCTTTGTCTTTCTCTAGATCGAGATAGTCACATGCTCTGCGTTAGAGGCTGCTGTGGAAAGGAACACTGCTGGTGCTGCAGCTAATTTTTCTCCACGTAAAGGAAGGGTAAGATATTCCCCATTGGCATTTTGACTTTGCAAAATGTATTTACTCAGAACTACTTAAATGAACAAAATAGTTCATCTTGGCAAGTGTGTCGACTATTAATCTAGCGTGTTTATCTCTTGCAGCACAGTGACTTTGATGATATTCCAAAGTTCTTGTCAGAAATACTGAAGGCAGCTTCTCTCGTGGGCAGCGATGTGTGGGCAGTACACAACGAGGAAGGAAGGAGCCGCTGTGCCAGAGTCACACTGCTTGACGGATACCTCCTACTGCATTCACTCCGTGAGGGAACGCCACCTGTCTACACACACAAAGTTGAAGTACGTAGTTTGTTTGGGTGTTTCACCTTGTTAAGCAACTTCTTTTAGGGCAATAGCATGACATAACCACTGTACTACCTGTCAGAACAGAATACCTGTGGTACCTCAAGTTCTCTGCAGACACAAAAACATGAATCCTACAGGTTGTATACCATGATCCTGCCACATAAACATAGGATATCAATGCAAATCAAAAATTTTTAAAATGAGTCACCAATGACTTACTTGCAAATACACAATCACATACTCTGTCCTTATTTCCAAGGGCTAATCGTGACTGAGAAGTCTTTATAGGAGATTAAGCTAGCGCTCTGACCATCCATATTTTGTTGACAGATCTTGCCTCTTAATTAACGTAGTAATATGTTTGAGGTGGTTGAATTACCAAAGGAATAACCGCCTGCTCTCCTTCCAGTACCTAGACGTGAGGAACATGGTGGACAGAACTTGCATGCGAACATTCTTGGAGTTCTCTTGGAATGGCCAGGTTCAGGGAAGGTTAGTCATAAAACTGGTCAACTTGGCTCCGAGGACCCGCCAGTTCTTCTACCTGTGCTCGGGGGAGCGGGGTCCCTCGTACGCAAACACCCGCCTCTTGGAAGTGGAAAACAGAGGCAGGCCAGGGGAGCGCATCTGGGGCGGAGATTACGAAATGGACAACGGAACTGGTGGCGCACCACTTCCAGGCCTGACCATGGGAGACCTCACCGCCCAGAGCGTGACTGCCGGACTCGTCGCCGGGTTCTGCTACTCGAACGACCACAAGCCGGCCCACTTCACGATCTACAGCTACGACCACCCAATAGAGTATGAAGAGTGTCCGATAGGCCAGGTCGAGCTCGGTCTCGACGTGGCGTGCAGTGCGGCTAAACTCACCAACATTCAAGATGCTGTCGTCAGCGACTGTGGCATCGTGCTTCCGCTGCATGTTTAGACTTCTGCCACTTCTGTTTCTGAAATAACTATACTTCTGACTTTTTTTTTTTTTTTTTTTTTTTTTTTTACTCTTGAGAATGCATAATCTCTCAGACCCACCGAGGTTCCTTATCTGAAACAAATAGCTACCACGTGTCACTGGAAGTCGTAAGCACTGTGATTTTCTCTCCCAGTGGGTGAACTGGAATACCAATCTGACACTAGTTTACTGTTCAAATCACTACCTCTCTTTCACTGATCAAAAGGCAGGACTAGGAATGGATCAGTTAGAAGTGCCAAAATTTATTGTATATACATAGTATATTTATCACAGATAGGTCCTGGAGAGGAGAATTAAAGCATATTCAGGCTACAGTTTACATAAAGATGTGCAGTGTACATAGTCTTCACATATCAAAATGTAAATATACTTCCGCTTCCTTTTAAAATGCACCACCATATTGTATAGAGTTAACCTTTGGCACCTTGCAATAATCTGTGATTTTGTATATAAGTATAGTAGTCTATTTAAGCGGGAAATAGTCTTGTCTGGCATTTCCCCTGGGGTTAGGAGAGGTTGTTTGGTAAGTGAATTTTGTGCTGCAAATGCTTTCAAGACTTTTCGAGGTGGATGAATGTATGGAAAAATTTCTGCTACCTTGAGCACAGTAGGGTATTCCAGTGTTCTGGTAAACCTTAGGCATTTAGTTTTCTTATTTTTGTATGGCAAGCTTAGCTTCCCTTTATAATTTTCCATAAAATATTACATTTCTGTACAATATATGACTGCTCTGACATTTGCTGTCATCAAACGGCTCACCAAGACTGCTTCTACCAGTATTATAGATATAGAACAGAGAGACAAGTTTTGTGCTGGATATCAATTTTTGCAATTTACAGGAACAATCCATTTCTGTCTCTCTTGCTCTCTGCAAAGTCTGTTGAAAATCAGTGCCTCTCAATTATACTTAGCGGTGCTTTATCATTCCAAGACTAGTGTATCCATATCGTTAAGAGTGACAGCTACGTATCATACTTGTACAGTTTTGATTCTACGGGCATTCTGTAGTGTCTTGACTTCGTCCGTGCAAAGCAACTAGAGGTTCTGATAGCGGCATACGGTTTCCAAACAAGTGAATTGAAAGATTTAGCAGTTGTTAACAAGTTGAAAACAAGCAGGGAAGAATCCTGATGTCTGATTGTGGCTCAGCAAGTTAAGAACAAGATTGTGGTTTAAAAGGTTCAGAACAAGATGAGTGAGGTGGTTAACGGTGGATTAGCTAGTCAAAACAAGAATAAGATTCAGAGGGTCAGATTTTGGTGTCTTGTAGTCAAATTGTTGATGTTTTAAAAGGAATTTCAGTGACCTGTATTTACATCCAGGTTATTGGTAAAGTTTGACTCTGAATTATCAACCTCAACCTCTTTTGCAAAAATATTCCAGGAGCCGAATCGAGAGGCTCGTCTTGAGGGTGTGTTTTGTCTCAAGTAGAAATGTGGATGTTATTGACATGATTACAATTTTGTACTAAACAGTGACCAGAAGGGTGCCACCCTTTCTTTTTGCAGTGCATTGCACCCACGGACTAACTCCTCCGATTGGCAACGAGGAAGTTAGACCACCTGTATGTGTGACATTTTATATCTTTGGGAAAAGACCGGGTGTCAACTGCTGATCTAGATTTAGTCTAAATGATTTTATATTTATTGAAAGTCTATATTGTTAAATGTCCTCACAGCTGAAACGTATTTGTTATTCTTCATCAGCATTACGATAATAAAATTATATCAGTTCTAGATTTTGTGCTTTTCTTATACAATGCTCAAGTTTTTCGATCAAGTCCATTGCTGTTTCAAAATCGCAATTAGCGCCAGTATGTGGAGTGTCACCTTTCCTGAACTCCAATTCTGACATTAACCTCTAAATGGCACCCGTTACCTGAGAAAGTCTCCAAAAAATCGTCTGCAACGTTCATCTTCCAGCATTTCACTTTGCAGAATGTGGATGACTTAAAATGGGGCCTAATAATGCCTGTTTGTCCAAATGTAATTTCTAGGCTAGAACACCAATATTAGGATGGAAGTACAAATCCTTCACTAACTACATACATTCAAACTCACGATGTGAAACTCACAGCACCCGAAGGTTATCCAAAATGTGCCTGAGGTACCTCTAGACTGAAGCAGTTACGACACACGGGAGTAGCTCTGGCTGGTGATCTAAAATGTCTCTGTCACGATGATCTAATGGCATATCCCTACCACTCAAACCATGTGGATGACTCTCGATGACTTCTTAATACTTTCCAGTACTGTGTGTCCTACAGATGGTTGTTTGTTTGGTATTGATTTGAATGTGACTTAAGCCAGCACAAACCCTTGCTCAAATCTGACCTGCACTAAGTAATGACAAGGCGTTTCAGTGAGTAAGAGGTTTAGTGCGGATGTCTGGAACTGATATTACCAGTTGTGGCAAATCATTCTGTAATACTGGTCAATACATGGATAGAGGACTCATCTATACATATTGCCCAACATAGAAGGATTATATCTACTTTAGTTGTAAAATGGTTCACCTTTTGGGACAATTTAAAAACGTAAAAAGTTAAGTTTACCTTAGTTTAACCACACCACTGTGCTGAGTAACAGCTCTCCTAGGGCTGGCCCGAAGGGTTAGATTTTTTTTTACGCAGCTAGGAACCAATTGATCAATCAGCAACGGGACCTACAGCTTATTGTGGGATCTGAACCACATTATATCGAGAAATGAATTTCTAATCACCAAAAATAAACTCCACAGATTCCACACTTGCAGCAGGGGGGAGCAAACTCGGTCTACCAGATTAGTAGTCGAGTACGTAACCGACTCGTCCAGTGAGGAACTAGTGCGACTGAATTACGTAGTTCAGTGAGACAATCTAGCACCTTTTCAAAGGATTTGTTCTTTAGAAAGTCTTGAAAACAGGAGCCAAGTAGGTTGAAGAATTTAGGCAGCTACAGAGCTATGGAGTCTTGGAAAGGATGGTGTGAAAATACACTTGTCACACTGCTATGTTTAAGGATTCTGGTTTGGCCATGGGTGCACCACTCCTTGAGCTTAGCCTGCCCTGCCTAGCTCTGCACATTTTGCCAAATCATCTCTGTCCTCAGAACTTCTCTTGATTGTTGTAACTGGAATTGTGGGGTAAATATTCTTGAACAGATGGGAACACATTTTTAAAAACTTAATTTTCTTGTTCTGGGTGAATTTTACAGCACCTGGATTTTGTTCAAAGAAATGATAGATTCAACGCTAACTAGATTTTGCTCTATACTTTCCAAGCTACGCACTGCATGGGGCATCCAGCTAGTATATATGTGGATAGCGCGTTCCCATTTCATCGGGCCCTGAACCCTAATTACTAGCCCACTCATGAATCTAACAGGGATTAATTTTTGGCCAGTGCCCTCTTTACAAACACAAAACACTGACATTTAGGTTAGGTTATCAAACTCGTTTGATAAACAACGGCGTTTTTGCAAGATCTTTTGACTCAACATCCTTTACTTAGCAGACGAACTGCTAAGTAAAGGACGTTGGGTCGAAAGATCTTGCAGAAACGCCGTTGTCGTTGTTTATCTTTCCTTCGTGGCTTATACCTTTATGGATATATCACTTTCCAAACTTTCGTGATTAATTTATGGATTTATCACGTTCCAAACTTTCGTGATTCAGTTACATCTAAGACAATTTATCGAATTAAATAAGGGATTCTAACCTTTCTCTGGCACTGAAACATTCCTAGCATAAATTACCTTGATATGTAAGGTAGAGATAGAACCAGTCCAGTTGGTACAAGCAAAATATGAGGAGATGAGTCTTATGGTTTCCAAGACATTGAGAAATGAGTTGAATAATCTCTAGCTGATGCAACCAACTGAAGAATTTCTTGGAAGTACAAGTAAGGTTCAAGTCCAAACGTGTTTGTGTATCTTTCCTTTGGGAAACCACATATTTCCTGCCATGAAACCCATGCGCAGTAAGCAGATGTGACAGGACTCCTACATGTATAGGGCTGATGCCTTAGTATAATAAGGCGCCCTGTGAGGTTATTTAGACCTGCGATAATTGTACGCTAAGGTCGGGTTGTTATGACTCTCCATACTCATTGGAGTGTCTTGGATTTCGATGATAACTTACGAAGTCAGTATCTTCTTTGGTTATGACGACGGAGATGTTTCAACTCATGATGACAGTTTCTAAGTTCATTCAGTATCTTCTTTCTGATGTGAGGTTTCTAGTAGAAAACACAGAGTACAAAAATATCTCTATTCTCTGAGACTACATGATGGGACTACCGTTTGCAAAACAAATGAATGACCACTGATGACGGCAACTAGACACTGACTGATTACAACACGTCATCTTAGCCTACTTTATCATTTCTGGTCTGATCACATTCCTGCAAGCAAACTGGTCGACCTCTTGGGTCACTGGTTTTAATTAATCATAGTTTTAGTTTTTTTAGTATATAATAACATTCCCATATATTATATTATGTAGCACTTACATAAATGCTCGGTCGGCTACAAAACCAAGCACTGAATATCACTCAAGCCTGACTTGCATTTGACTTATAGGAGTGTGATACAGACACTATGGTGAATATATGATATATAGAAAATACTTATAAGTCAAAAAAAATTCATGGTGTACAAATACAGATTCATGTAATAAGATATGAGACATAGGTACATATGATAATATTCGTAAATAATAATGATCACGTGATATATAATGATACAGTTTTTCACTTCAACTCATTAAGATACATGTGCTACAGAAAATACTAATGCACTCCTGATAATTGCATAACATAAAGATTAACATGATAAAAATCATATATGATAAGTGATAAAAATCATATATGAAGTGATAAAAAGCATATATAACTGATTATAAGGTATTTATTGATTGATATATTAAGTGATTTATTACTTGATATTATATGTAATGATATAGTAACTGATACATTATAGGCTACCTGATTTATTTATACATATATATATTGATTCATATAATATGATCAATATATGTGCACTTAATACAACTGATTAACATAAATGACTAATCTAAGTGATTAATCTAGGTGCACTTTAAACAGATTCCTAGTGCGTACATGCACAGATATAATATTGATTCTGTTATTACTGATACTTTAGCTATGATAGTTATATAGATATTGATCCTTTGCTGATACTTCATATATGGAATACATAACCAAGGATATACCACTACACATTTAACTAGCGTTTCGAACAACTTTTCGCCCATTACACAGTTCTAGACAACACCTATAGCCAAATGAAATGGCCAATTCCAAATGGTTAAAAACAAGGGGAAATTGCCTGGGCAGGGTCCGACGTTCTACTTTGCACCCATACTTGTTCTCTGCATCCTATGCCATATGAATACATTCGCGATGAATAAAATCATCCCCAGCATGAGTCCTGCGCCAGCAAACGTAGAGTTGAATATCCTCCTTGGTCGTAATTTTCGGAAGTATGTCCCTTTGTAGTCAATTCCGACAGCCGCTGGACCATTCTGCATTAAAAACGAGATTAACAACGGTGGGATACGGGTGTCGGTCCAAGTAGTCCACGAAATAGGCTTGTTCACTTATGATGGTGCTTATTCCCTTCACATTGTAGGCGGTTGTTACTTCACTGCAGTCGTCCGCAGCGACAAACGGGTTTTGGAGTTGTAGACGATCTGTCTGGGCATGCGATGTGAAACTCTCGTACTGCAAGGTACTGTAACCAGGTTCCGTTAATCAGCCTGTAAGTGAAATTATACTTGTCACAAGGGCAAAGTAAATTCAGACAACATCCAAATATGGGAGGGAGAAAGCCGTTAAGGACTAGACTTAACCCACATGAATTCGCTGATATTTTATGGAATTCAAAAGAGTCAGCTGTACAGACTTTTTTATTCATGGCATTATAACAATGAGTGAACCTATCCAGGTCTCTGATGACCGTAAAAATGTCCATATTAACAGATATCAATACGAATCCCAAGGAAAATTTGATATTACTGGTAGTAAGTTACTAGACAAAGAAGTGGGAAATGGAGCTATTTGTAAGATTGCCAGGCAACATATGAGTCAAAGAGAATATTAATCATGATTCTGTAATTCTCTACACTTACTGAAATTAAGCTGTGATAAAATCCGATCCTATGTGCCCTAACAAAAGGTTCATATTCAATTTTCTCGCGCGCATCCTCTGAGGTTAATTTTTAGGCAGGAGATGCTACGAAGAACCCACTAATTTCTATATAAACATTGGGTTTTTCAAGAAAAATGTGACATTTCCCATGAATGTGATCTACTTGAATTGTAATATGCTAATGTTGCGAGTAAACTTTTTCATATCCATGACCTGATACTTCTAAATGTCCGTTTACCAATGTCATAAGCTGATTTATTGACTAATTGTCTATGAGGTTCAGAAAAAATTAATTCATTTTGATGTTATAGAAATTCTATTTGCTTATTTTGTTCATTGATTTTAAAACTATTGCGATTCCTTAACTAAGCTTGCATTGATCACGGATAAGAATAGGTTACGGCTATGTATGTCACCATGACCTATGAAAACACATGTGAAGTTCATGAGCTAAGCATTCCTCCTCCAGCAACTTGTTTGTAAGCACAAGACAACACACAACTACAGATGAAGCCTGTGCAAGCAGATTATTGGGGTTAAAGGGAACAGTGATGATTCAGCTACAAGCACTAGGTAGGAGGCTGCGCTCAAGCCAGCTTTAAGAGTTACGTTACTCGTTGTAATAAATACGACTTTAGTACTTTCAAATGATAGCCAATGTATAATCGGATATTTTTGTTTTAAATACTCCACCCACACGAGAAGAATGTCTGAAAAAAAACAGTACCAAAATTGAACAATATAATATTAGTTTCATGTTGGAAACCTGCAAGATTGTAAAATATATGTATTTACTTATGTTAAATTAGATATTCCTTATTCAAACTAATGAAAAAGGTTTCCATACAAAATTTATTTTTTATATATTATTTACCCTGTAAGATTCATGTAGGATTATTCACATAGATATACATTTTCACTTCTAGACTTCCTGACTTTAACATCTCTCTCTCTCTCTCATTGACTACGAATATAAACCACCAGGACAGACAATATGCCAGTAGGTTTTGATATGTGTTTGAACTTTTAGCTTATTTGTCGTTAATATCCCTAGAATACTGAATGGACTACTAAACTAAAGCGTTAAGTTAGAGATCAAATCTTTACGCATATATATTTGGATATTTTATAAACACTTACTGCATATGGTTACATTTTGCTTATTGATTTTATCGTGATTTCTTTTTATTATAATTTGTAACCCTTCAACTTCTTATGGAGTATATTATATCGACTCCACTTGTATCCATACTTTTTTTTTATATTTGATAAATTAATGGTTGGTCTCTGTAGCGCTAGCTCTAGTTTATGCGAATGTACTTCTAAGGTATCAGAAAAGATTACAAGACCAACCATATAGGCATGTAGGGTATCCCCTAAAAATCTCCAAACACTATGTTAATCATTCTGGTGAATGTAATTGGGGCGCAACGTAAGCCGGAGGCATACGTAAAAATTGATAAAGTTCCCTGAGTGAGCTGAAAGCGGTGTATGAGGTACACTCACATAGCTAATGGTATCTGGTGAAAGCCTTTAAGTAAGTCCAAGCTGGTGAAAAAAAATTATTCTGACCTAACAAAGATAAGATATCGTCGGTACATGGCACTGGAAAACAATCGGGAATCGTTTCCTCGTTTAAGCGACAGAAATCTACGCCGATACGCCAAGTCCGATCTTTTTTGGCATGACGTTTAAGGGAAAAATTATATGGGCTATTTGATTTCCTAATGTCTCCTATTACTAAAATTTTTTCAACTTCGTCATTTATCTCTATTTTGAAATTTCATTGGGAGTCTATACGAAGATACGTATATAGCTTTATGTTTGTCCTTAGACCGTATTTTGTGTTCAATGACATCCGATTCCCCCAGAGATCACTTGCTAGTGGAGAAACATCCTGGTATTCAGATAAAAGATCAACAAATTTCTGCTGAATCACCTCTGCTTGAATGACTTTACAGATATTACTTTAGATAGAGTATAAGAGGGATTCATCCACAACTGGTCGGGCGTGATTAAATTTAGCAACAGTAAAAAATGCGATATTTATAACTTCCATATACAAGATATATAGTATAGGTTTTGTGGATCACTAGATTGGTATTAGGATGGTTACGGACTTCAATATTAACTTGTTGCTGTGAGTCAACCGTGTAGAGTGCTTTGTTCGCGGAAATCCGTTATATTTCAGTGTCGGGAAGGGATTAAAATTTTCAGATCCCAGCAAAGTCTTTTTACACGCACTAAGGCATTCGAGGGTGCATGCGTCTCGAGATTTTGCGTGCAAACTGCGACTGCGGGTGTGGGAGAATTCTGTTGGGTTGCTTGAACAATGTCACGATTTATGAGACAAGTGATTGGTTCCTCTATATAAGTTATTATTTGATTAACTGTCTCTTTTTGTCCAAAACGGATTTTAATGTGTTAGAAGGTTTATAGAATTTTCCTTTGATAAACACGCCTTATTTGGCAGGAGGTAAGATAATGTTTTGTATACCCATAGATGGATATCTCACAATTACACTATATACAGATCAATGTGTTTTTATAACTATAGAGGTATCTGTTAGCGTGCGCTTATCCGCCCTGTACTGAAACTAAGTTACGCTATGACAATTAACTCATTATTGCCAATTACTGAACCATACTCTGGACTTCTCAGTAGGGAAGTTCGAACAATACAGGATATTATGTGGACTAAAGGAATGAAAACAATGGCGGATATTCTAATTTTATGGCACGTACAGTCGGGCTTAATCCACCACTACTTATAATAACTTATTGTATTAAAATTACGAGAACCTGCTCTGATTACTTGATATGGTCGTGTGATTCATAGGAAAATTCCTTTTTTAATTCAAAAAGGTATTGGCATCCCCCCTTCACTAGAGTTGCTTATTTGAAATGTGCTCTGCTTGCAACACTCGGCAGATTTGACTGACCCTGACCGTTTTACTAGATGACACAGTAACCAAGTTTGCTGAAGCACGATTTGTTTGTTTCTGATTTTTAGGGCTACTGTTTACCTGTTTCTTTTTATAATAATTAGGATTCTTCTCTTTATTATCATCGGTAATGTATTGTGTGTTTTTAGCATTATGTTGCTGTTGGTTACATATAAAGCAACGAACATAAGAATGACTTGTAACTATTATGAATTGAGCGATTACTATTAAGACAAGTTATCTCTACTGCGTTATTATTAAACTATATGTACTTGCGTGGTTTACTTTCATCTTTGCTAAAATTTGAAATAGTGAGGGATCCAGGTCAGCGCATGTAGACATATTTTGTTAATTTGTTTATATGAATGTTAAGTATGTTAACCTAATGAAAGTTTTTTACAGACATGTTATTCCTTGCAATCCAGCCGTATTTTTTTTTTTTAAGTTGAGTCATGGAGATTCAATTTTTTAAGCATAACTAAAAAAACTCAAGGCTAAAACTGCCATCGGGACCTTGCAAAGGGACCTTTATTGTCCTGACCCGAAATAGTGTTACCTCTAATTTATCCAGATTTGTACGGGGTGTTCCACTTGTTTTTGTGTGTTTTTGTTGTTATCACTACGGTGCCTAACGACCCTATCCATGCATATGATTTGTTACATACAGAATTAACCCTTAAACGAACTGAATGGACGTATTAAACGTCGAGTCAAAATGTCTCCCGTATGCCGAATGGACGTACCATACGTCGACTCAAAAAAGTTTTTTTAAAAATTCGCGGAAAAATACTTATAGGCCTACCAGCCAAAAACTTTTGAATCACGCGCCTTGGGGATGCTGGGAGTTCACGGATCAAGGCGTTGTTTTTTGTTTTTTTACAATCGTTACGCAGGCGCGCAAGCGCGAATTTCTTTCTTATCGCACTAAAAAGTATCAGTGACACATCTCAAAAATTATTTTGTCACTTTGACATAAATTTTGCACCGTTTTAAATTATCCGTTACATGAAGTATTATATATGAAAATGTGCGCAATTTTATTTAGAATACAACAAAAAATACGCATGATTGTAGCTTTATCATTTTTGAAATATTTTCCATATAAAAAAGGATAAGTGACAAATTTTCAACCTTTGGTCAATTTTGACTCTACCGAAATGTCGAAAAACGCAATTGTAAGCTAAAACTCTTATATTTTTAGTAATATTCAATCATTTACTTAATTTTGTAACAAATTGGAAGTCTGTAGCACAATATTTTGATTTATGGTGAATTTATGAAAAAAATAAACATTTTCCTTAAGTGTCACCGGCGGTGGTAACTTCTGAAAAAAAATCATACGTGCGATTGTGGTAATGTTTGCACCATTTAAAGGTTAGCCGTTACATAAAGTTTTAGTTTTATATGAAAATGTGCGCAATTTCATGTAGATTACAACGAAAAATAATTGAAGGCTGTAGCTTTTCTCATTTTCGAAATATTTGCATATAAATCACGATAACGCAAGTTTTAAGCTAAAAACTCTATATTTTAGTAATATTCAATCATTACCTTCATTTTGCAACAAATTGGAAGTCTCTAGCACAATATTTCGATTTATGGTGAATTTATGGAAAAAAATTTCCTTCCTCTGTGCGCGGATTCTCCGCCATAAATCTCTGAATTGCGTACATCGCATTCTCGGAAAATTTGCTCCGTTTCAATTTAGGCATTTCATAGAGTTTTATATATGAAAATGTGCGCAATTTCATGTAGAATAAAAGGAAAAATATTTGAAGGTTGTAGCTTTTCTAATTTCCGAAATAATTGCATATAAAAAAAAATTTATAAAAAAAATTTTGACATTTGGTCAACTTTAACTCGTCCGAAATGGTCGAAAACTGCAATGTAAGCTAAAAATCTTACAGTATCGTAATATTCCATCATTTAACTTCATCTTGAAACAAATTTGAAGTCTCTATAACAATATTTTTTTAGATTTATGGTGAATTAAAAAAAAAAATATTTGTTTACGTCCGCGCGTTACGAATTCATGCATCATTTTGTGATATATTTTCTCTGTGTTGCTTTTATCGTTTTACAATGTGTTATATACCAAAAAGATCGCAATTTAGTTTACATTACAACGAAAAAAAAGTAACTTGTTACCTTTAACCGTTTTGCGCACAGCGCGATTTGAATACAATTATATATGAAATTTCGTTTTTGCGCTATCATATATCGCATTATTTATATATGATAATGATAATTTTTATCATTTCTGATGGTTGCATACTAAACTTCAGGCAATGACAAAAAATGAGCCAAAAATAAACTCTTAATCTTCAAAACTAAGCGCGCTGTGATTTTTGAAAAAATTATTTTTTCCGCTTCCGCGCTCACTCCAAACCGGCCCCGGCATTCGGGAGAAGTTTGATTTTTACCGCTTCGGCGTTTAAGGGTTAATAATCACCCAAAATTATAAAATGAATACAGTATATGATATGATATTTCAGGGGAACTTCTGGGAAACAGAAACTCAAAGATAAAAACTCGCAGTAGCGAAGTCCCAATGATGTAGATAATTTCTGTAAAAAGTTAAGATTAAGAATGTCTCGTAACTTCAGCCTCAGGAACAACGAAAATTCGACCTGCAAAGGAAACACTCAAAGTTACTCCAATGAATAAAAAAAGGATTGTACTTAGCTTGATTTTGTGGGAAGTCACGGTGTTTCGATAACGACACACTGCCTTGGTGCCCCTTCTCTGTTTAGCGGATGACCCTGGTTTTGAGCGTTGTTTGTTTGTTGAATGATTCGTTTCTCTTGCTGGTCTTAAAGATCTTGCTGTTTAGGTGACATCACGGCGTTTGGCTTCGATGTCGCTTTTCCGCAGTGACCTGAATTCTCAGTTCGCGTTCTGCTCGTTCGGTGTTTGTTTGTTGAATGATTCGTTTCCTTGAAGATCCGATGCTGCAGATCCGGTTTGTTTCTTGAAGTGCTGGAAACGCTCAATAAATGGTGATGCCTTCTTGAATGATTCTAATGAGAGATATCTCTTACGGTTAGGACAAAGCTTGCGTTGCCGTAGGAAGCAGACACGTCAGGTTTGTTTCTTGAAGGTATGCACTGCTGAAGACCCTCACTAAACGATGACACTAAGTTGCTTGAAGAATCTCTTGCTTTCCCCATTGTTGACTTCTGATATGATACATTATTCGTTATTCTGGTTATACTTCGGAAGACGTTGTAGAGTACGCTGAAGGCTGCCATCAATATATAGGGCTGATGCATTAGTATAATAAGGCGCCCTGTGAGGTTATTTAGACCTGCGATAATTGTACGCTAAGGTCGGGTTGTTATGACTCTCCATACTCATTGGAGTGTCTTGGATTTCGATGATAACTTACGAAGTCAGTATCTTCTTTGGTTATGACGACGGAGATGTTTCTACTCATGATGATAGTTTCTAAGTTCATTCAGTATCTTCTTTCTGATGTGAGGTTTCTAGTAGAAAACACAGAGTACAAAAATATCTTCTAATGATGATGGCTGATTGAATTCTGACTTACAATCTGGTTTACAAATCATAAAGGAAGCAGACAGTAGCTCGAACATACACACAGATGACATAGATTACAAGTCACGTAGGCCGTTTGAGTTATAGGTCACTGTGGTTGTCTCAAGCAGGAAGCTTGGACTACCGTTTGCAAAACAAATGAATGACCACAGATGACGGCAACTAGACACTGACTGATTACAACACGTTATCTTAGCCTACTTTATCATATCTGGTCTGATCACATTCCTGCAAGCAAACTGGTTGACACCTAATTGGAGGGTCAGGTTTTAACTGGTTTTTTTAATTAATCATAGTTTTAGTTTTTTATATATGGAATAACATTCCATATATTATATTACGTAGCACTTACACATGCATGCAAAACCAGAAGACACTAGACTAAGTACTAAGGATGCGGAGCATCAGAAGGTTTGAAGAGACTATTGGAATGAAATGGAACATAGAGTTTAGGCCAAGGGCAAGCGCTGTGACCTACGAGGTCATTCAGCGCTGGAAAGGAAATGGAGAGTAGGTTAGGTTCGAAAGGTGTTACGGGAGTAAAACCTCAAAGCAGTTGCACTGTGAAAAAGTTATCAGGAGAGGGGTGGATAAAGATAATATGAATGAAGGTACAGTAAAAGGAATGAAAGGGGTTAAGGCTTCGTGCTTGCAAAGCCTCAAAATCATATTCATTCCTAGCTAATCACTATAGTAGATTCACATCAACCGTGCATCTGATGTCTAGGCC
>NC_087222.1:33546220-33558720 GCF_015104395.2 Macrobrachium nipponense
ATATATATATATATATATATATATATATATATATATGTGTGTGTGTGTGTGTGTGTGTGTGTGTGTGTTGTGTGTGTGTGTGTGTGCCGTCAGTCTATGATCTTTGCAGAGAAACTGCACCAAACCAGACACTTCCTGTATATATAGCCTGTCTCCATTCTCGTTCTTCAACACTTTTTCAGTTTTCATCTTCTGTTATTCTACATATAAAAGGCTCAGACAATTTACCTCAGCAGCTTAAATCATTCTACATTCTTTTGGATTCAACATCCAGACATTTATTCCATAAAGGAGTGTTGGCTAACCAACTCAACATTCACTTGCTTTCTCCTCCGCTTTCGTTAGTCCCAGCTCTTTCTCTTCACTATCACCAAGTAACACTAGTAGTAGGTAGCTACTACATACAGCCTGCAGTCACCAACCAATCTCACTGCCTTTTCAGTAGCCCTGCTAACTTCCAATCCTTAGGAACTTTTCCTCATCCAGATATACCTTACACACAATGGTCAGCCACACTTCAGCTGCTAAAGAACTGAATTGTAATTCTATTAACTCGCCTTCTATTTTCTAACATTTTTAAAGCCCCGTCTAGACCTTAACCAACAGACTATATACACAAACGCACTTGATTTGATGCACGAGTCACCTCGTCGAGCGCTTTCGACAAGATTTAAAAATACTCACTCCATCGACACTGGAGTGCTTCCATATTCAAAGTTACATTAACCCATCAGATTCGCATATATTCACACAAGATTTCCTTCCGTCACTCAGTTCCGGATAACTTCACGTATCGCCTTGAACACCTATTGAGCAGCTCACACTTTCATTCCTACTTCCTCAGAGAGAGAGAGAGAGAGAGAGAGAGAGAGAGAGAGAGAGAGAGACTTGACAAGTGAAATAGGACACAACCCACAAGCATACAGAGCACATATACTGCACGACCCCTAGGGCACCTTGGTGGTGAAGGCCAAATAACCAAGCAATCTTGCCTCCTAAGGTGTTGCAATGCAACCCCTTCCTACAATTGCAACCAGCCCTGGTTGCCTATTGTCTTTGCAAGAGAAGAATGGTAGACAGGAAAAGGAGGAAACCTCTTTATCTCAAAGCGAACTACAAACCGTTGACACGCAGACTTCTGTGGGATAAATTTTTTTTTCAAATTTCTGGGTCACATTGCAATGTACAGTGTGGTCCCAACTTCTCATCACTTTCAGAAATATTATTCCTATGAAAACCTTGGTTCCAATTATAGTCCCTACATATAAGCACACTTTAAAAGCATGTTTAGCCTCAACTGAGCTAAATAAAGTATTCATATGTTTAATCTGCCAGTATGCGTGATCAAAATAAATCATACTACAGAAGAACTTTGCAAAGCTAGGTCCATATCATTGCCCAAAAACAAAAGAATTATTAGACAACAGTTAATGTACCTACTCTTGTAGGTCCATGAAATTGACAACAACATTCTTACATTCATATACCTATTTCATCTGTGTGTAAAATAACACACTAGTCTCCCAGGGGCTGTTTGTAGGGTATTTCCAGAACATATCTATCTCCCTCTTATCATTGTTTCGCCTACATATCATGGAATATCAGTCATTTTATAAAAGACTCATTTTTATAGTTCTATTTTCCAATGTACAGCAATATAGATCTTACTAATTATATTATTATTATTGTTATTCAGAAGTTGAAACCTATTCACAAGGTACAAGCCCACCATAGGGGCCACTGACTTGAAATTCAAGCTTCCAAAGAATATAAGGTGTTCATTACGAAGAAGTAAGAGGAGGTATAGGGAAACAGAGAGAGAGAAGATACCCTACTTATTAAAAAAGAAAAGAAATCAACTAATACATAGATAAAAATGTATAAAAAAGCAACGAGATCTGCGTTTAAGCTTCGCGAAACCAAGAAAAAGATGCTCAGACCGACATTCACCTTGATATATCAACAGCACGATACAAACTCAAAAATACTCGAAACATATACCAGCATTTCTAGTGTCCCAGATTCAAACCTCACTCAGTGGCAACGTGACGCCACGATCTCAATGAACTATGGGGGACTCAATAGTGTATCTATCTGGGTAGCCACCAGGAGCCAATGCCTGCGTGTCCCAGGTCTCACCGTGGGTGCAGGCAATGCATTGCTACCCTATACTATTCTCCTTGGGTTTGATTAAGTTTTTATTTATTTGTTAATTTTTTTTTATTAAGTGGGACCTCTTCTTTCCGTATTTCCCTTTACTTCTTCCTGATGGACGCCTTAATATTCTTCGGAAGCTTCAATTTCAAGTCAGTGAATAATAATAATAATACGAATAATAATAATAATAATAATAATAATGATATATTAATAATAATAATAATAATAATATATTCTCTGGCGTCTCGTAGCACTGTCCTGAACCCTGACTTATTCTGAAGGCGTCCTTCCTAGCATACTTTTTAAATTTAATTAATTCATTTATTTATTGAGTAGAGAGCCTTCCCCTTCGTCATGTGCCCTTCCCCTAGGCCTGCCGTGCCTCTGGAGTCGCTTCAAGGGCGTTCCACCTTAGTAGAGGGTTCAGATTAGCCATTAATATTATTATCATTATTATACATTGGAGACAGTGGATAGATTGAAATGAAGTTAATATACATATAATATACTGTCTCCTATGTATGTGTTAATAATAATAATAATAATAATAAGCGTGAACCGTACGTAAAAACGCGTCATACTCCTTTTCCAAGAAACGTAGTGAAATCCCCTAAAAAAAACAAAGAAAAAAAAATGACAAAACAATAATAATATCCGTTGAATGCGCGACGACTCTGAAGAAAGAACGACAATTCGTGAGGCAGAATGTACGACGTCCGCGTCATTGCCAGACGTCGCCAGCCGGTCTGAGCCGACCCGAGAGAGAGAGAGCGTGTGCGTGTGTATGTGAGAGATAGAGATAGAGAGAAAGAGAGAGAGAGAGAGTGGTGTGTAAGGAGTAACACAGAGACACACACACACTCGGCAGCGTCCTCCGGAGTGTTTTGTGACTTCCCCGCCGACGCCATGGCCGTCTAGGTCTCATGGAGCGCCCTACCGACTTCGGAACACTGATGGTTACCAAACGCAAGGTGAGGGAGAGCGTGGGCGGCGGCGTCCTTCGCTGGAGGGGCGTCTATTTGTGTGAAGTGAAGTGACAGCTTTTCCTCCAACAGCACCTTTCGCGCGGGTGGTGGAGGACGACGAGGGAGAGAGAGAGAGGTGGTGGGAGGGTTGTATAGGGGACTGCTGCTGCTACTACTACTACCCTCCTCCCCTGGGGGGGAGAGGGAGTGCCGTGATAGGCGCTCTCGGTAGAGGAGAGAGAAGGCGCTTTAAGCCTGAGAAATAGATGGAGAGAGAGAGAGAGGGAGAGATGTAGCGAGGGAGATGGAGCTTGTGGAGTTGGAGGATGAGATGGAAATGGTGGTTGGGGGTTGTGTAGGGGAAGGGGGGCGGGGGGGGTCATGTGCTACGGAGAGAAAGAGAGAAAAAAGAAAAAGGTTGGAACGAAAGTAAGAAGCAAGCAAGCAGTTCAGTGACCTCGTACCAGCGACCTGCTAATAATTTTGACCAGGTCCTTCTTCCTCCTCCCTCACCCCCAATAGGACCTTAAAACCGAGGGGCACGTGCCCCTTCTTGATATCCACGTGCCCCCCCGGCAAAACCCCGCCTTTCGTCGCTTTTCCTGTAAACAGGTGAAGAAACGACAAAAGGCAGCTAGACCCGTTTAGTCTGTATCGCCCACCGAAGGTCTGGCCGCTTGCCAAAGTTGACGAAATATTTAGACGAATCTCAATCATATTCGAAGGCGTTTTCGGTCATATTTTTTGTATAATATCGAAGAATGTGGTTCAATCTTGTTACACAAAGTCTATATTCTTTGTTATGGAGATCGAATATGGCGATTTACGACGTTAAAACAACAAAGAAATTATAACATCGGTCTAACAGCTTGAAAGGCAGCTCGCACGAGGTCGAATAGACATGACGTCATTGTGAATTTTTTCTTATCAGTTTTTTTAAACAATTTAACGACCAATTCAACCTGTTTGAATTCATAATCGTTCAATTCAATGTCCATAATTCTATTAATTGCTTTTATAGACATACTGAGACAGAGCAATTATCCAGTACATAACAGCGATACAAATAGACCGAACGTAACCACAATGACGATGCGTGTTGCATTTTTTTTTTGTATTATTATTTTTTTAAATTAATTGCGTGCATTGTATTCCCATTGTATCCCACAGTATCCACCGTAGATTTCCGCTATTTCATTGTAGTATTCACTGTGGACTCATACCTGTGTACAATTCTTGCATTAAGTCATATTTTTTCTAGAATTCACCGTAGGCTTCGTGTACATTCACTGTAGGCCTATACTTGTATTCGCCGTAGAATTGTTCTTGTGTTCACTGTAGGCCTATTTTTACGTTCACTGTAGAATTCTGCTTGTTTCAAATGGAGATTTATCCTTGTATTCACTGTAAGACCTCATCTGCAGATATTTTTGTGTGTGGTGGAGAACTGTGCGTGTAGACCTAAGCTTTTATTCACAGTAGACCTACTTTTGTAGTCACTGTAGACCATTTGAATACATTACTATGCACCATACTTTGCCCATAATCACCACAGACTTTTTCCAGTAATCACCTTAGGCTTTCTGAGTTCACCATACTCTTCATGAATCACCACAGACGTTTTCTGATGCACCATACTTTGCCCATAATCACTGCAGACTTGCTGAATTCACCATAATCACGTCAGTAATCACCATAGACATTTTGCATTCACCATAGACTTTTCAGCAAAGACTTTTCAGCAATCACTATACACCCTTCATGAATTTTATGAATCACCATACATAGGTCTCTTGAATTCACTGTAGACTTTCCCATACACTTCTAGACACACCATAGGATTGTGAGAGTTGTACCTGGTGGTGAGTTGATTGCTGTGGGTTGCAGCCAGGGTGGAAGAAAGGTGTCAGGTTGCAAGAATAAACAATGTTTCATCTAATACAATGTCTCTAATTTTAGATTTTATTATTAAGGTCTACAGTAATCAATCTATTTATTATTATTATTATTATTATTATTATTATTATTATTATTATTATTAGCCTGAGCAACATCCTCTTTAGCAAATAACAATGATAACAATGAAGTGTACACAGAACCTTGTTGTAGGGGACTTGGGATGGTAGGTGGTGTTCTGTGCTATAACCCTCTCCACAACCATTACGTTATTATTCGCACATTCTCAACAAAAAGCGCTGACATTTGCAAAACTTTACTGAAAGTGCTGTCTGTTGAACCTCTGGCTACAGGAATCTAATAAAGTTGTAGGTTTGTCACCATTGTGCTCAGTGTGTAATAGTAATAGTTTTGATCTGACGATCCTTCTTCGCAGCTCCTACGCAAACGTACGTTAACGCTTGGCTTCACATTTCAGGCACTATCTTCCGTGAGGGGTAGGTCAAGGACTGTGAAGAATGGGCCAGTGACGAAGAGTCTCGGGGAGGACGCCAAGGCAGCCCTCGTCTCGATCATCTGCAACTACACGGGAGGCTACCTTTTCAACGGCTATCACCACTCCCTCAAGCACCCGGCCATGAAGAACGGCCTCAACGGCGCGACGAAGGGCAGCAACGGCATCAGCCTCGCTCACAAGGGGTCCCTCCTGGACTACGTGAAGACGAACGGCAAAGTGAAGAACGAACCGGTGTCTCCGGTCAAGAAAATCAAGAAGAGAGTCTCCTTTGGCCCAAGCACCGTCAAAATCTTCAGCGAACTGGATTACTTCTCGGGAGAGAAGGCGATGCTGCAAGAGATTGCCAGGAAGCAACGTATTCGCGACATCAAGAAATCCCTGAGGAACAACCACAAGAAAGACGACAACGTCGTCACCGTCAAGGGCAGGAGATCATCTTTCTGCCAGGCCAAAACACAGATTAGACAGCAATCACCCATCAAGAACAAGAAAACAACTCTGAAGAAACCCCTGAACCTACATAGTCCTAATCATGTTGAAAATAATGTTTCTGAGAAAGATAAAAAGGAACAGACTAGTACAAAGTCAGGCAAGGATGATGGAAAATCAAACGAGAAGAACCAGCGAGATCAAACTGTGCATCTCACAGAGCAGAGTGAGATACCCAAAAAGCATCAGGATGGTACAAAAGACAAGGCTAAGCACTCTGACACATCAAAATCACAAAGCAGTGATGGAAGAGACTCTCATCAGGAGAGTGGGACGCTAAGTGTGTCAGGGAACAGTTTTCAGGACAGAAGGGACGACGCAACACAGAAAATGCCAGCTCAGGGAAGTGATAAACCACTAAATGACTCCACCACAAGCACCAACAAAGTTTGCAACTCTTACAAAACCAGTTTGGTAATGGTGAGACTTCAAAAAGTGACAATGAGTCAGTGTAATGATGCCTGCAAAGTCTTAGCCGACCTGCCGTCTAAAGCTATAGTGGAAAGGAAAGAAGAGGCACCTCAACTTCCGAGTACACTGAGCACAGCCGAAGAGGCACCTCAACTTCCGAGTACACCGAGCACAGTCTTAAGTAAGAAAAGAACAAGAGGAAGGCCGCGAAAGGAATTTCGACAAGAGCGAGTAAGAAAGTACAGTAGCAGAGGAAGACCTCGAAAAGGTAGCGTACCTGAACTGAAATTCTGCACATCATTGAACGAGAGTTCCAGTGTGTGTTTGAAGACAGAGGTTAAACAGTGTCCAAGTAGACCATGCCTGAGCAGGCTTTGCAAAGAAGACAAGGATAAGACACAATCAGCTGCCGAGGAAAACTGCAAGACGAGTGATATGACATCCAAAAATCCCAAAGATGTCTCACAGCTGGCGCCCAAAAGTTCTGTGAATAAAATACATTCAAAGTCCACCAGTCTTGGCAAGCGGGTCAGTTCCAAGCCATCTGACCCATGTAAGAAAATCCCTGGCAAAAAGATAAGTCCAAAGACTTCCAAGCACTGTCAGAAAAAGGCTGCAACTTCAAGCAAATCCAGTAAGAAGAATGATACAAAGGACAAGGGCAATGCCAGAAAAACTACCCAGAAAGCCGATAGGAAACGCAAGGCACCGGAGACCGCCAAGCTGGGTGTCAAAGCCAAGAAAGCAAAGTACAAAGAGAAATCACAAAAGACAACACTGCAGAAGAAAAAGAAGGAAGAGGATCCAGACTGGAAGATGAACAGTAAAAAGAACGCCAAAAAGCTCATTAAGAAAACTCCCAAGAAACTGAAGAAGGTCAAGAAGTCTCACATAGCTGCGCTCAGAGACAAAGCAAAGGTGGAGAAGATTCTCAAGAGTTATGTGGAGGCCTACAAGCAAGGTAAGAAGAACCTGCTCTACAAGCTCTTGAAGAACGGTTTACACTTGAACAATAAGAAGTTGAACAAAGGTCTCTGCTTGAAGGATAAGAAACTGCTCAAGAACGGGCTACTCTTGGCGAACAAGAAGAAGGCGAAAGTCGTCAAGAAGACGAAGTAGTGAGATTCTGCTGATGTACACCTATACCCTCGTAGATGGACGTTTAAAAAATACGAGACTCAGTAGTGCCCAGTCCTCCATTACATGACTAAGGATAAGAAGAAGAAAGCAGGATTGATAGATGTATCCTGGAAAACAAGTGATTTCCCTAATCATCATCGTTGGTTAGTGAGTGACCTAGCCAGGAAACATAGTTCAAATTTTACAGTACAAAAGGCTGTGAATTTCATGTATAGCTTTTCTCAGAGGTACTGTAGAATCACTGAACCTTTTCTGAATTTTCTCGGTGTGTGAAAGTGTGACTGTTGAGTCCCATTTTCAGTCCCGTTTCCCTTCAGTTGAACTGTAAATAGTTAGTGTTATCTCTGTATATTTCTGTAAATAGCTGATTCACACTACTTCAAGAAAGATCAGTTGGGAGGGATTGGTACCAACAGTGACATCAAGCATCCTAGGACAATCTGGATTAACAATCCTAGTGCACAGATCTCAAGCTAGTGGATCCAGGAGCCCCATGTGATATAAGAAGAAGAAGAAGAAATGGTATTTATGTCTTCTTGTAACATAGTTTCTTACTTTCTTACCTTTTTTAGTGGTATTTATGACCCAAACTGAAAGATCTCAGTGAGGAAGTGTCTGACCATAGCTCCTGGTCAGCGAATGTCTACTGCTGTGCGATGGTTGGTTTCAACTAGCAGCATGAGAGAGGGTGTCCTACCTGATGTGAACTTTTGATAGGTATAGTTGTGTGTACAGGCAGTCCCCAGGTTACATCGGGGGTCTGTTCCGGTTGTGACCCGGAAGATGATGTAACCCGGAACGTCGCAAGAAAAATGTAGGAAGATGAGAAATAGTGATGAAAACCTTACCTTTAGTCCTCTGGGTGTAGCTATACAGTATACTGTACAGTACTTCACTTGCATTCGGATGTAGTGTGCATCCAAAAACCTCCAAATTTGGACTGTATATTGTAGCTGTATGTACTTTTACTGTTCCATCCATCGCGGCAGAAGACGATGACGTAATGTCGGAACAACCACTGTAACCGGAACGACATAACTCAAGTCTGACGTAACCGGGGGACTGCCTGTATGTGTAAATGGGAGTGACATGGTACAATGGAGTTCAAAATTGTGTAGTAGACACCCAGTGAAGGTAGGGACACCTTTCCGAGAGTGTTCAAACAGACTGGTGAGTGTGGCTGTCCATTCAGTAGCATCTGGACAGCATAGGTGTGTGTGTGTGTGTGTGTGTGTGAACTACGAAAGGAAAGTACAACACTTTACACATAGAATGCCAGTTCTGTGGCATATTAGAGAAGTTCTTGGTGCGCATGCACAGAGAGGCATTTACAAGGTGGGGAACTTGCTGCCTCTATAAAAAAAAAAAAAATGTAAACAAAAAAATGTTCCATTAAGTACAAATTCGAACGTTTGTATCGAAAGCCCCATTTGTAATTATGGTACAAGAAAAGTGCATTAAATGCAATATAACAAACCTGTAAAAGGTACAATATCCTGTATAGAAGAGATTTGAAACGCACTCTGGAAATTTTAACTCTAAATATGTGGAAGAAAACTTTTCATTTAAAAATTTTCACTACAAAGAATTCAACAGAATATTGTATCATTTTATAAATTTAAAAAAAGGTCTATCAGTTTCAGCTTGTGTGCGTCGAAGAGGGATGGCATCACTTGATATGGCAAATGAATACTGAATATATTTGCTGATAAATTCATAATAATTTACCCGGATAAAAATTCTTAAATTGTAGACCATTTGAACCTCTCAAATGTTACAGTAACATTTAGAAGTCTAAATATTTAAATAAGATGACCTGACCCGACCTTTTCCAACCACACGAACTGACGAGGTCACACGACCCTCAACTGATGACCTTAGTGGGCCACCGAACTCGGTGACCCACTTTTGTACATACATTCTCAGAGTAGCAAAACGTAAATACTTGACAAAACTTATGCTATGATAAAAAAAACATTTTACATGAGCTGTTTTAATTTATTCATTGCTTCTAGTTGTTTCAATTTTTTTTTTTGGCCAAACATAATTTGTATCAGTGGTGTTTTGTGATTGATACTGTTGGATGCATTTGGCAAAACTTCTGTTGTCTGGAGTTGGTCCAAACTCACATTATTTTTTATACTCTTAATTCAGAGAAGTTAAGAACAATAAAAATAAATTAAAATGTCATACACACACATACACACACACACACAGATGCCATAGCCTACACACAAGAATTATGCACATACATAATATTCATTTGTACCGGACTGCATCTAATATCTTTAAGTTTGTACTGTGTGTCCTTGACTTATGGTGCCAACGACTTATGACAATTCGATCGTATGTCGTTTTATAGCGCCGTAACTTGACGTTGCATCAAGTTACGGCACCGTAAGGCTAACGTCAGGAACTGGTATCAACTTACGGTGCCGTAACTCGAGTTACCTCGCTGTGAGTCCTGTTACAGTGCCGTTAACGGTGATAACCCGACTTACAGCAGGCCTCAACTTACGGCGGAAGCCTAGGACGCACCGTACATCTTATCTTCTCATTCTGATACAAATTTTTTGGTCGGACAAGGCCAAAATTTCACTCGACATTCATAAATATATAAATACTAAAAATTGCGCAAAATTCAATTCGTTGTGGTATTATTCCTTGGCAATTTTAATGAAGAAATTCAAAACCTGATGTGGGTTTGAGCAACCATACACAATCAACTTATTCAATTTTCAGAGCAATTTGAAATCATGAATATTTATGAGACAAAAATTTGCCAAGAGAAAATATTCATGCTTATTTTGGACCAACCTCCAACATTAATGTTTTTGAAATTTGTAATATACTTTTAAGCAAAATTGAATTATCTTTTATTTAAAGAATAAAGTTTTGCCAAGACAACAGTTTTGACCAATTTTGGTGAAAAAAAAATTATCTATTATTTATTTTCCCTTTGAAATCACATTGATTTGTAAGGGAACTATATATTTTTAAATTGCTTATTATAGAATATATTGTTATAGGAGTTCAATGAAGTGTAGATTTCATTTTCTAGAATAGACAGGTGGTCGAGACCAGCTTATTTAAAAATGCAAAAAAAAAACTTAATGATAGTTATAATAATAATAATAACAACAATAAATAAAGTATATGAACACCAACAATATTTGTAAAACAGTTTAAAAACTATTGGTTTATGTCAGTTATCAAAACCAACTGTATTTATAAAAGTTTAAAAATAATATTGGTTTATGTCAGTTATCAAAATCAACTGTATTTGTAAAACAGTTCAAAAACTATTGGTTTTATGTCAGTTATTAAAACCAAATGTATTTGTAAAACAGTTTAAAAATAATGTTGGTTTATGTCAGTTATCAAAATCTGTATTTGTAAAACATTTGAAAAACTCTATTGGTTTATGTCAGTTATCAAAATCTACTGTATTTGTAAAACATTTGAAAGACTCATTGGTTTATGTCAGTTATCAAAACCAACTATTTGTAAAACAGTTTAAAAACCAATAATGGCTATGTCAGCCATCCTATACTATAACAACACTGTTACTGACACAATGACGAATTCTTTAACCAATTAAGAGCAAAAAAAAAGTCCACAAATAATTTCATTATATATCAGTCTGTGCAAGTTGGACCCAAATGAAAATGTCAAATTTATTTTAAAATGTTTTCTGCCGATTACTCGCGAAATATGTCGTCTTGGCCACTCGATTTGTTTTTCCATATGTATTCATCTCAGTTTCGTATTTGTTGATTACAACAATAAAAAAAAATCCTTGTTTTTTGTAATGTCTTTTTTTGTTCGCTGATGTCCTTGTGGTGGTAGGTTGGAAGCTCGTTTGTTTATAAGCGGGTTAGAAAATGTTTTAACGTAATAAATATTCACACAAACAATTTTTAAGCCATTGGGTTAATAAAAAAAAGAAAAAGAAAACCTGAATTGTCTCAGGCAATCTCACTCAATAATGACCCGTAAATATGGAATGGCACAGAAAAATGGAAAAAATATGAATAAGAGAAAGAAATACCTGTAGTGGACAGTTGATTTGTGGTCCACTCAGTTGCATGCCTGAAAATATTGACAGAATGTCAGCATAATCATATACTATTCTATATATGGCAGGTGGAAAACCAATGTAAAAATTCTCTTAAAAAAACATACTACAGAAAAATCTGTGAACCTTCACTAATATAACTTGTTACAAGATGGCAGCTGCAAACACAAGCTGGTCCGATTGGAAGCAAGCCACATTTGGGCTGCAACAACTTGGCAATTTTGTGAATTGATCATTTCTCAATGCCATCTTCAAAAATGGGCGATTTATGTATCTTTAAACAGTTGAGCGTCCTTGAGTTACAGCATGGGATGTGTGTCCAGCGCCTCGCCGTAGGTTGGTTTTTCGCATTTTTTTTGCCTTCAATGGCGCATGAAGAGCGCTCACGCCGCTGTAACTTGAGTTTATAGAGCCGCAACCAGTTATGTATATAGTGCCGTAACTTGAGATTTATAGAACCGTAACTCGAGTTATAGTGCCATAACTTGAGTTTACAGCACCGTAACTCAAGTTATAGCGCCGTAACTTGAGTTATGGCGCCATAACTTGTTGCATTGAGTTACAGCACTGTAAGTGCAGTTTTTCACGTTTAATGGCGCATTACAGGCACTCACGCCAACTCGATATTGCACCAGGTTACAGTGCTGTAAACTTGATGCCTATTATTGCCGTTAGTACTGTCAAAGAAGCTGTAACTGCATACACCAATTTACGGCACTGTAAAGCGCCTAACGGCATTGAAAAAGTGCCATAAGAACGAATCGCCACAAGTCGGTTGCGCCATAAGTCAAAGATGCACTGTATATTGGTATATGTCAGTTATTAAAATCTAATATGTTTATGGTTA
>NC_087222.1:33563720-33778720 GCF_015104395.2 Macrobrachium nipponense
GATTGGCTTAGACATCAGGTGCATGGTTGATGTAAATCTACTAGAGTAGGAACTGCATCACATCATCTTCAGTAAAGAGCCAAATCATCTACAAATGAAGAACTTTTTTACTGGTGATGGTACATCATTAATAGCAAAGAGAGTAATAAGGACACCACCACCTCCCTGAGGAACTCCCTCTTCTCGTAAGAAAGGTCGCGATGCGCGACCTCCAACCTTCCCCTTAATATATCTTTCTGATAAAAATGAATCCACATATCTGATCATTCTCCCTTTAATGCCCATCTCGTACAACTTTTTTTAACGATACCAAAGCGCCATGTGGTCCCATGTGCCTTTTCCAAATCAAAGAAAACTGTTTAGCAAAACCATGTTGTGTTGTTGTATTTGGTTGGGGCAAGGGATCCAAAGTAGATCTACTTTTCCTGAAGCCAAACTAGAACGAAGACAGCAATTCACTTGCTTCTGAGTGCCATACAAGCCTGGTGTCAATCCTCTTTTCCTATAAGCTCACAGACACAACTGGTGAGAGAGCTTTTTGGATGACGACAGAATCCTTGTTTGGTTTCTTTACAGGGATGATTGCTGGTAATTTCCAGCTCTTAGGAATAGTACCAGTTTCCCAGACTTCGTTTATTATAACCTAGAAGAAATTTCTTTTTGACTTTTCTGGGAGATGTTTCAGCATTTCCTAAAGCGTTTTATCTTCACCAGGGGCTGATGCTTTGGTATTCTGCGAGGCATCTTTGAGTTCCTGCAGTGTTAATTTGGCATTATATCTGGTTGGGTAATTAGGTCATAGTTTATCTTAAGGGTAGGGCACTAGTACAGTGATTTGAGTTCCTTGTTGAATGAGTGGTTTTTGCACTCTGCTTCCAATCCGGTGGTCTGAAGTTTGATTCTCGGGTTGGCCAGTGCAGAATCAGAGGAATTTAATCCTGGTGATAGAAATAAATTTCTCGGTATAATGCGGTTCAGATCCCGCAATAAGTTGTAGGTCCCGTTGCTAGGTGACCAAACGGTTCCCAGCTGCGTAAATATATCTAATCCTACGAGCCAGCCCTAGAAGAGCTGTTAATCAGTTCAGTGGTCTGGTTAAACTAAGATATACCAGTACAGTGATTAACCAGGAGCCCTTCTGACGGTATAGTCTACTCTATAGGTGGCTACACACATGTGAACAGAACCTTGTATTGTAACCGATTCTTGTAACAAAAACGCAAGTGTGGACGGTTCCTCGAACCCGAACCCCGTTTTGGGCCCCGAATCAAAGGGAGGTGTTGTAAATTTATTTGTACATATACATTTTCTAACCTTTAACGAAGTCACTGCTAAGAGCTACAAAGTAACTATACCCCATTTTCTTTAGTATAAGCTCTGCAGAAAAATTAATATTATATTTTGAATAACTTGATTAACTTTACTTAGCATTTAAAATATTTGATAGATAGATTTAATAAATAGATTTAACTGTCCCTTCAAATTATTTAAGAAATTATTTAATTGATTTGGGGAGTGATAAGAACCATTGACCTGACATAGGCCTTTTCAAGGGGTAGGCTTAGGCCGAGGGCGGGTTTTTTGGGGCTTGTTCAAACGGACGGCAAGCGAAGAAGGCGACAACTAGGTCGGCGACTTCGCCCTTTTAAGTTTAATTTACGTAGTGTAGGGTTTTAGAAATTCATAACCCTTTAAATAATTGGTTTGTATGATCTCCTTTCCTGTTTTGTACCTATCCTAAAACCTCATCCTATCCGAAATCCTTATCTGCAACCAAAACTTTTAACAGCCTTCGTCACTGATCGGTCGACGGAAAATTCGGTAAGTGGAATAACATTTCTTATCAACGTACCAATTTATTTCCACGAATGCGATTAGAGGTCGCTGGGTTTGCTGATTAAATATATAGGATTTGTTTTTAGTTTACACGTGAATTAAGAGGTGTGTGTCCAAACTGGGTTAACTTGAAGGTAGGTCAACATACTAATTTTCCACAAAGACTAGACCGCCATTATTGGACGGCTGATTTGAACCAACGGACTTTTCGTTAGGAAGCGGTTTTTCGTCTTTTAACGTTTAACTTACGTAGTTTAACTAACTTACTTACTCAAGACGTAATACACTGTTTTCTTTACCTTGACTAAATTTTAAGCCCTTTTACATAGTTAGGCTATTGTAATATTGGAGTTTGTGAGAATTAATTAGGCATAGACTCAGATTGAATAATTTTACAAAGGCTTATATAATTATATGGGCGTAGTAATAAATTTAGTCGAAATTAGGTCTGTCTGTTTACTTAGCATTACTATTCGGGATTAGTTTTACTTTAATTTTACGTTTAACGGGTCCGGAACTTAATAGAATTCTGGGACCAAACTGAACTACCCTGGGAATTTTATGGCCTTGGTTTGATTTATTCATAGTCCTATTTAGAGTTAATTGCATTTACGTGAATTACTTTTACCGGAATTTAACTAGCATACTTAAGCTTACCCCAAGCAATTATTGAATCCTTTGGATTTTCTGGCACAAGTCTGAAAACACGTTAGGCGCACGGAAGAATTGTGTGCTTAACAGCCCGTTTTATACCATTTACTAAATTACTAACTAGAGAACACTCAGTGGAAGGAATTACCCTTGTAATTTTGTAGAGTATATTCCTTCGATCTTCCACTGAGCGAAACAAATTTCCCACAAAGGAAGATTGGCATCCTCAGCGGGATGTTTTAAGGCCTGTGTTGTTGTCCAAGGATTTTTTTGTCTTGTTACCTTTTTAAACTCATAAAAGTCTGCCGACACATTAGCATATTCCCTCCGACTTTATGTGGAAAACTGCAAGGATCTATGCACAACTGGTGCGGACTTGATTCAAAGGGCAAGTGATGTCGAGTCCTCGACCTTGGAGACTATCGTCTTAGGCTAGAGTCTCAAATAAAGAAGTATGAAGAACTCAACTTTAAGTACTTAGGTCAACTTGGAGAAGAAGGGTTCTCTGAGCAGACCCTGATAGAACACAGCTCACTGCAAAGCGCGTCATGCCAACCAAGTCATCACAGAGAGCATTGAAGTTTTGGAGAAACTAAAAATCATTTGCATGGAAGCGAAGCCAAACCCCGAGGAGTATTGCAACAGAGTTTAGACCATGGCATAAGGTTAAGTTGCCGTCTTTATCACTACTGGAATTTGAAGGGACCGATGGAGAATGGCCCCCTTTTTGGGATGTTTTCGAGTCTAACGTTTCACTTCTCGTCCAGACTTGAGAGCTGTTGACAAATTTAATTACCTGAAGGGATGTTTGAAGGGTGAAGCTCTAACTCTGATTAGAAAGATTCTTGTCACGAATGAAAACTATTTAGCCGCCATTGACCTGTTGAAGAAAACTTTTATGCTAATCCAGAGAAAATAACCTCATCTCTAATTTGTCAACTAGCAGCCTGCCTAACCTTCTGCAGACCTGGATTCACTACGTGGCTTCTGGACTAAACTTGAACAATATGTTAGAGGCATAGAAAGAAACAGACCTAATTCGGATCACTGTACCTGGGACGCTTGGACCTCTAGTTTTTCAAAAACTACCTGGCAAAGGTGAAAGAACAAATCCAAAACAAGTGTGGACAGACTACCCCTCTCCTAGATATTAGAGAGGGGCTAGGAAAGATAATCCTGACCTTGTCTTCCTTGGATTTTGAACCCAGGGATAAGAACAAGGATTACTCCCATAGAAAAACCCAAGCCTAACCAAAGTTCCAATAGACCAGGTAATCAGACCAAAACTCAGGTTAGTTCTTACACCCTAAAGAAAAAACGAAGTTACGAATCTGAGTATTTCTGTCACTCCAGGACAGCCTAATAAGACCGCTAGAACTCAAAGTTGTGTATTCTGTGATAGACCAGAACATAAAGCCTACCAGTGTGACATTTACAAGACCACACAAGAGCGCATTTCAAGACTACCGCACAAAATCGTTGCGTGAAATGCACTTCACCTAACCATAAGACCACCGATTGTCTGGTTGAAGTTCCACAAATGTCTGTCGTGTAAACTGGACTACACCATTCAGCATTGTGCCCTGACTCCTCAACTGAGGTCTCTGCTGTGAACTATTGTGGAGACAATGACAGTGACAAAGACTTAAAGTCACAAACAAGTGGAATTCTCCCTACCGCCTTAATGAAAGGTGGTGTCCGCCCTCAGGCAACACCAAGGAACTTAGATCACTGTTTGATTCTGGGGCACAATGCACCTTCATCACACAAGAGGCAGTGGAAGAGTGTAAACTTGTACGAGACAATCCTGTCCAGCTGAGCATCAGTGGGTTCTGGATACCAAAGAACCTAGAGAATATAGTACGGGTCACTGTACCTGTCAGGGTAAACGATGACAGCCTTGTAACTTTAAAGGCTATTGTCGTACCTAAACTACTTCAGAGCGCTAGGCCTCGTGGACTCTGGTAAGATAGTGTCTGAAACTGAAGAGCCAGAATGTCACCCTAGCTGATCCTAACTTGTCAAGTAGTCAGATGACCAGGTGAAACTGCTTGTTGGCATAGATCACTACTTTGACTTTATCCATTCTCCACAAGCAAACGGAGTGAACCTGATTAAGTCCTCCTTAGGATATCTGGTCGCTGGTAAACTGCCTAGTAATGACACCCCTATCAGTGCTCATTCTGTAACTGTAATGAGACTAGCAGTTGATGAACCTTCCAAAGCTGCTCTAGAGATACCACTTGATGTTGACTGATAGCAAATTTGCTGAAGACCCCATCCAACAGCTTTGGACCCTAGAATCAGTCGGAATCGTTGATCAAGATATGTCACCTGAGGATAAATTTGTACTGGAAGAATTCAAGAATTCCATCAATATGGTTGAAGGACGATATGAGGTATCTCTCCCCTGGAAAGTCGATAAGAAACAACTCCCCTACCAACTTAGCACTCTCGAGGAAAAGACTGAACAGTACTATTCACAAGCTGAAACAAACTAATAAGTATCTGGAAATTTATGACCAGATCATCAAAGAACACTGTCTCTCGGCTTCATTGAAACAGTGCCAGAAGAAGACCAAAACCGGACAAATGTCCATTATTTTACCACCATTTACCTGTGATTAAGGATTCAACTACAACGCCCATTCGTATTGTATTTGATGCAAGTGCCCGGATGGACAAGCAGGACCCTAGCCTGAATGATTGCTTATACTCTGGCCCATCCTTGACTAGTCATTTAACCGACTTGTTGTTGCAAATTCCGTCTCGAACCATTTGCGGTATCAGGCAGACATCAGCAAAGCCTTCTTACGGGTAGGTCTCCAACCTAGGGATCGTGATTATATATGTTTCATTTGGCTAAAAGATCTTAACAATGAAAAGGACCTTCAAGCCTATAGGTTTAGATCAGTTCTCTTTGGAGCCACCTGCTCGCCTTTTAACTCCAGTCAACCTTGCAACATCACTTTGAAAACCTACCCCACTTCACCTGAAGTTAGTTTCCTCATGACCAAATTTTATGTGGACAACTTAATTGGTTCCTTACCAACAACAGTCAGCCTCTACCGCCTTTACAAGGTTGCAAAGGAAAGTCCTGTCAGATGCCGGAATGCCTTTAAGAGAATGGATCAGTAATGACCCAACCTTCAAACAACGAAACGGTAAAACAAGAAGGTGATGGAACAACAGAAGGCTCAGATCTTGTCAAAGTTCTAGGACTTCATTGAACTACAAGACTGACCACTTAAGCATAAAACCCCTACCTTTGAGGAAAGAACTCCGCTACAAACGGCTACTTTTGAGCAACCTTTCAAAAGTGTTGACCCTCTAGGATTGTTTGCTCCATAATTGTACGAGCCAAAGTTCTTATGCAAAAGATCTGGAAACTATCTAAAAGGTGGTGGGATGATGTTTTGCCACCAGAACTTCAAGAAGAGTGGTCGAAGATCAAGAAAGACCTCGAGATATCATACCAGGAATTCCCACGCTTCACAGCCAACAGAGGGACCAACTACTCTCTTCACGTATTCTGTGATGCTAGTGAAAAAAAAGGCCTATGGGGCTGCAGCCTATTTGATGGACCAACACGACAGCGGTGCGAACCTAATTTTCTCTAAAGCAAGAGTCGCCCCTCTCAAAAAGAAAAGCATACCACACTTGAGCTGACTGCCAACTATAGTGCAGTCAAAATAGCTGACTACCTCAGAACCGTTTTCACTACCGATGGTGTCAAGATTACTGACACTGTCATATGGTTCTTCGACAGTAAAGTTGCCCTACACTGGATTCAGAACAACAAATCTAAAACATCTATGTCCGCAACAGGTGTGAATGATAAGTCAGGTCACCTGAAGTGAAGTACCTCTATGTACCTGGTGAAGAAAAACCCAGCAGACCTTGTCTCTAGAGGAATTCCATGCGGCAGTTTAAGAAAAGTCAAATTTGGTTCCATGGCCCAAGTTGGCTCCCAAATCCAGAGATGTGGCCAGCCAGCAGGCAGATGTGTCTACATGCTACCCACCTGAAACACCTGAAGAAGTTTTAACTACAGTTGTCAGTGAAGAAGCTACTTGTCCCATAGAGATCCATAGGTTCGCTTCCCTTCCTAAACTTATAAATGTCCCTAAGCTAGTAATTAAGTTCACTAGGCTCCTGAAACGTACCATTGGGAATCGTAAAACTAAGAACTCGGGACCCGTAAACTCTGAAAATGGCGAAGTACAGAACTCAGAAGCATTACGAATTCTTATTGGCTTCACACAGAGTCAGTATTTCCCAGAGGAGTTGTCATACCTTAACAAGAATTCCCACAAAATTCCAGCCAGAATAAATGCCTAGGCTTGTTCCTGGATGAGAATGGACTTTTGCGATGCACTGGGAGACTACAAAATGCGGACCACCTTCCATATAGCAAGTAAATTTCCTCTGCTTTTACCTCCAAATTCTCCTTTGACTGGACTTATAGTCATTCAAGCACATGAAAATGTTCTTCATGCAGGCATTCAAGACACAATTTGCAGGTGAGAGAAGAATACTGGATACCAAGACTGAGACAGTGTGTTCAAGAAGATGAAAACGAAGTGTCACTATGTAACCGTCTGGAAGGACCTGCATTGCGCAGGCCTCCTCCGCCCACCTCTACCGGCTTGCAGAGTGAACAGTCTCCGGCCATTTGAGGTGACCGGAGTAGATTTGACTGGACAAATTCTTATCTGCAATCCAGCCACTAAAGAACTAGACAAGGTTTACATAGTCGTATTCACTTGTACCTCAACACGAGCTTGTCACCTGGAAGTGGTAAAAGACTTAACCAGCACTGCTTTTCTCAATTCCTTCAGGCGATTCACTGCACGAAGATCTTGCCCTCGTCGAATTGAATTTTCTGACAACGCGCCACTAACTTCAAACTGGTTCTTCCTTGATTCAGTCCTTGTATGATGACACTGATGTACAGTCCACACTGACTAGGGAAAATTGTAAATGGACATTCATCACACCTAGGCACCCCATCAAGGAGGCTTCTATGAGAGGATGGTTGGCAGTGTGAAATCAGCACTTAAGAAAGCTATATTCAAGAAGAGGATTAATTCTGATGAACTGAATACCATTGTCACTGAGATTAGAGCGTCGTATTAACAATAGACCTCTTACATATGTGGATGCTACATCTCCAGATACCGTCGATGCCCTTACCCCTTCCCACCTGTTGTGTGGCTACCGGTTAAACTCGTTACCCACTACCATAGACCGGGACTACCTGAATGACCCAGATTTTGAGCTTGACCACAAACAATGTAATGAGAGATTCAAGTTTTTGTATCTCAGGTAATACATGCATTCAGGAACAGTGGGAGAAAGGAATACTTGCAGTCCCTGAGAGATAGACACTATTTCAATGGGGATCCAACCCAACCGTTCCAAACCAAGATTAAAAGTAGATGTGGTGTTAGTACATAATGACACCCTCGTTGCATGTGGAAATTGGCAAGGGTCATTCAGCTGATGCCCAGCTCTGATGGACTGGTCAGAGTTGTGAAGCTACAGACCAGCAATGGAGAGACAACTAGGTCAGTTGACAAACTTTACCCACTGGAGGTCTCTAAGCCAGAGGATATGTATACTGTAGAAGCTGCGGAGGAAAATTTAGGAGACAGTCAAAATTCTGAAGGCTGTCAAGCAGAAGAGAGACCGAAGAGAAGAGCCGCCACCAACTCGAGGCGATTCTTACAGCAGCTGATTAATGATGAAGCTGTTTAACCTAACACAAAACTGTGTGTTTTGTGTTATCTCCCCCGGGAGAATGTTGTAAATTTATTTGTACATATACATTTTCTAACCTTTAACGAAGTCACTGCTAAGAGCTACAAAGTAACTATACCCCATTTTCTTTAGTATAAGCTCTGTAGAAAAATTAATATTATATTTTGAATAACTTGATTAACTTTACTTAGCATTTAAAATATTTGATAGATAGATTTAATAAATAGATTTAACTGTCCCTTCAAATTATTTAAGAAATTATTTAATTGATTTGGGGAGTGATATGAACCATTGACCTGACACAGGCCTTTTCAAGGGGTAGGCTTAGGCCGAGGGCGGGTTTTTGGGCTTTGGGGGCTTGTTCAACACGGACGGCGAGCGAAGAAGGCGACAACTTAGGTCGGCGACTTTCGCCCTTTTAAGTTAATTTACGTAGTAGGTAGGGGTTTAGAAATTCATAAACCCTTTAAATAATTGGTTTGTATGATCTCCTTTTCCTGTTTTGTACCTATCCTAAAACCTCATCCTATCCGAAATCCTTATCTGCAACCAAAAACTTTTAACAGCCTTCGTCACTGATCGGTCGACGGAAAATTCGGTAAGTGGAATAACATTTCTTATCAACGTACCAATTTATTTCCACGAATGCGATTAGAGGTCGCTGGGTTTGCTGATTAAATATATAGGATTTTGTTTTTAGTTTACACGTGAATTAAGAGTGTGTCCAAACTGGGTTAACTTGAAGGTAGGTCAACATACTAATTTTCCACAAAGACTAGACCGCCATTATTGGACGGCTGATTTGAACCAATGGACTTTTCTTTAAGAAGCGGTTTCGTCTTTTAACGTTTAACTTACGTATTTAACTTAACTTACTTACTCAAGACGTAATACACTGTTTTCTTTACCTTGACTAAATTTTAAGCCCTTTTACATAGTTAGGCTATTGTAATATTGGAGTTTGTGAGAATTAATTAGGCATAGACTCAGATTGAATAATTTTACAAAAGGCTTATATAATTATATGGGCGTAGTAATAAATTTAGTCGAAATTAGGTCTGTCTGTTTACTTAGCATTACTATTCGGGATTAGTTTACTTTAATTTTACTTTAACCGGGTCAGAACTTAATAGAATTCTGGGACCAAACTGAACTACCCTGGGAATTTTATGGCCTTGGTTTGATTTATTCATAGTCTATTTAGATTAATTGCATTTACGTGAATTACTTTTACCGGAATTTAACTAGCCTACTTAAGCTTACCAAGCAATTATTAATCCTTTGGATTTTCTGGCACAAGTCTGAAAACACGTTAGGCGCACGGAAGAATTGTGTGCTTAACAGCCCGTTTTATACCATTTACTAAATTACTACTAGAGAACACTCAGTGGAAGGAATTACCCTTGTAATTTTGTAGAGTATATTCCTTCGATCTTCCCACTGAGCGAAACAAATTTCCCACAGGAGGTCTCTTTGCACATTACGCAATATGTGGACGGGACATGTATTGCACTCGTATCAACAGAGGTTGTTGAACTTGTTGACACCGACTATGAACAAGGCCGTCCCTTATTCTGGTCAGTCAGTACATATATGTCTACCATGGCTGATTGGAGTGAGGAAGAGGCCCTTCAATTTATTAGATATGAAGAAAAGACTTTACTGTGGTATGCAAAACACCCGAAATATTCTAATAAAATACGTCGCAATGATGCATGGATAGATATAGCACAAAAAACGGGAAAATCAATGGAGGAATGCAAGAGGAAGGGAGAAGGTTAAGGTTAAGAAATGCACTGGAACAGGGAAAGGTGAGTACAGAAATAACAATTTGTCGTAAATTTTATTTTTCCTAACTATACAAACCTGAGGTCCTTTACATAAGGAATTACTTACGGCGTAGCTGGAATTACGGCCGTTGAATCTTGAACAAGGTGGTTAGGCAGTAACTACCATGGGGCAGGCTAGCCTGCCTGGATGTAAACACTCCACTTTGCCTTTCAGCCCAGGTTCAGATTTAGGGGTGGCATGAGGTTTGTATAGTTAGGAAAAATACAATTTACGACAATTTGTGATTTGTTCCGACACGTAATACAAACCCTCGGTCCTTTACATAAGGAAAACTCACCGATTGGTGGGAGGAATCTGAGTGAGCCTCTAGAACTGACTGGAGTTCTGCGCACCTAGGCTACTCCTCCTGGTCGTAAGAGCGAGGAGGAGTGCCCTTCTGCCTCTGACAACTTGATCGGAGTATAGGAGCTGCGTGATCAAGAGTCAGACTTCTGGGCCTTTTCGAAATGAGTGAGGGATCGTGACTCATCCGAAAAAGGGCTGTGAAGAATATTTGGTGTCGGAGACATTAATGCAAAGTTCTGGGAAGGGTTTGCATTATTGTCAGTCTCCTTCCTCCCCTTGCTAGAGGAAGGAGCGGGATTGCTTCTATGATTCTGATAAGAAACATAAAAAGGATCCTCAATGTGTAAGCTTACCACATCAATCGTCCAACCAGCCAGTGTGAGTTCGAGTCCTATCCTCAACCCGAAGGACGAGGAGTAGAGGGACGAGGAGTAGAGGGACGAGGCGTGGAAGGGGGAGAGCCAGTTACTCTCGCATCCTTGTTACCTCTACAACTGCACACCATGGACGAGATGCAACTTGTCCTCTTGAAGGAGCTGGGTAAGCAAACACATCTTGCAAGCATCCACCACTGGTCCAGGGAAATGAGGTTCCAAGGACCTGTGGGCAGTCCCGAAGGGAAAGAAAGATATGGTCGCAATGACCTATCCATCTTCCTGTCCAACATATTCTTCAGTGATGTCCAGTACCCATCCACTGGTCTATCCATCTGCGGCGAAGTCTCTCACGGTCTCATATCCCACTGGAGCAAAATCTCTTGCAGTATCGTATCCCACTGCAGCGAAGTCTCTCACAGTCTCGTATCCCACTGGAGCAAAATCTCTTGCAGTATCGTATCCCACTGCAGCGAAGTCTCTCACGGTCTCGTCATCTCCGCAGTGGATAAAGACACCGACATTCCATGGTGGGTATCGATACTTATGGGTACCGGAACACACCAGTAGGACAGAGTAATGACTGATCTGGATCAACCGATACAAAGTCCACAGCGTAGCTTGTGATGGTCTTGAACGCTTCGACAGCTGCCGACTGACTGCCTTTGGTTGTGTGAGGCGAGCCGTCATGCATCCGAGGCGTAGTCACGTGACACTCGCTTTTTGAAGGGTCATGCCGAGAGACCATACAAATCGTCTATCTTGTTGCCATCGATGCTGGAAGGCGAGATGATGATTCTCTTAAGTCAATTGCCTTCTAGAGACCGAGGTCCTTGATGGCAAGACAGAAGTTCTCATATTAGTTGAATCTCATCTAAGGAGAAACAATACTATGTGCCGTTGAAGACGAAGGTGATACGTGAATGCAAACCTACGTCTTCACAGCTGAATTGAGAGAAGTTAACTCTCAAGATTCTGAATGTAGAAAAGTCCCGCCGATGACACCAACCCGTGAAGACGGCTTAATCCCTAAAATGCTAAACTGCTACTTCATTGCTGTTCAGTGAGAAGTCGGACTTGCAATGAAAGCCGAGCGCTTTTCAGTAATGAAAACACAGGGATTGTACTGCCTGAAGAACCGCTTCTCATGGGCTGGATCAGGGAGGACATCTATATACTTGGAAGTAGAGCTGGCTGGGCGGGGAACAGGCGATGTCTTCCGTTATGCATCTACAATTCAGGATGGACAAAGAATAATTGCACGCCTACAAATTCAAGATGTATTTAGAAGACAAACTCAGATGTCTGAAGAAATCATTCGCGTCATCGCAGTGGCAGGTGCGATGCAGTGGGAGACTAGGCTACAGACTTCTGTTACCGAGCGTTAAACAGAAAGATGATAACGAGTCCAGTGAGATATCTCTGAAAATTCTCGCAACGGCAAAGACGATACAGTAGAGATGGTCCTACACGTATGCAAGAATTCCAGCCAACCAGAAACCTAAGTCTGTGATTGCCGGGCAGAGATTCGGTTCGGTAGTCAATCATTGCAGAGGAGAGAGACAATATCCGACTGTACTATCTCGGAGAGCCAGCTGGTACTGGGCTGCGGCAAGCAGGGCTGGCAGGCAGCCCGTACACCGCTAGCTCTCACTTACTCATCATCCTGAGTTGCATTTTAACTGAAACTGATTTCGGTGAATACAAACGCAGTGGTGTTGTTGTTTTAACAATACCACAAGTATCTCAAAAAAATCGAAACTGGTAACTCCTGGGAGGTTGCAGGGCAGTCCTGAGTTGCAGTTCAATTAAGAAGATACTATTCGTCTCGGTCACAACCCGTAGAGTTAACTACGGTATGTGCCTACACCTCGGACAATTCAACTGATAACAGAAGCATATCACTAGGGCAATATATGTAGTATATTTGTAGGTTCCAGTACATAGACCTCCAGCCTAAATTCTCTTCCATTCGAGGAACAAGAATAAGGACTGGAAGCCGAACCCCTTCATTCTCTAAAGAAGAGAGCGAAGGTGAAGTTTTCCCGAAGGAAGACTTCTGCGGTGAACAGGATACCGAAGACGATAGTTCAAGCCGAACTGGATGTTCCCACCCGTTCTTCTCTATCCCGGGGTTGGCCGCCTACTAAGACAACGGACCGTCAGGCCCATCCAGGCTGAGCCCCTCCCGAGATATTCTTTCTTCAGCAGCAGTACTTCCTTCGAACGCTAGAAATTCCAGGAATTCAAGCATTCAGCGAGATTCCTGATTATCGCAGTAACAATTATCTGGGATTCCTGTCTCGCCCACTCTGGACCGTGGTTTCACCCAAGTGTTTGCAGATCGTAGAAGACAAGAACACTCAGAGAGTGCTATTCTCTGAAGAATTCTAAGTGCTCGGCGAAAGGCCCCCTCCCTCCCCGAATTCGTCAGACGATCATCGGGCGGTGGTCCTCCCAATTCCCATAGAAATCGAGGATAAGGCAAGATCCTTCCTCAACGACGGGGACTTACATCCGGTAGGACCCAAAGGTCCCTCCAGGAATGCAGTCCCTGACGTGGAATCTTACAAAAACGCTCTGCAGGATCCCTCCCCTTCCCGTCGCAGCCATAGGGAAAGAGGGAATGGGGGAGGAAGATTGGACGCTCTCGCTCGCCTTCCCAGCGGAACTAGCAGTCAGAGAAGCGAGTACGGGCAGCCATCACCATGCAGTGATGGCCACTCCGAGTCTAAGAAATCGTTACCGTCTGGAGAAAACATTTTCCCAAGGAAGGTTAGGAAACTCATACCGTAGGCTAAACGTCTGCCGCCACCATGACCGTCGTCTGAGTGAGGCTGAGCGTGCATCTGACAGGAGAGAGCCGATATTGTCCTCCGACGCGTCCCAGTCTTCGTCGAGGTCGAAACCTCTCAAGAGGATCGAAGGGGGAGGCCACCCCGGTCTCTGCATGTGTGGTCCAGCGGGACCATCACATGAACAGCGGTGATGGTCGCCCCAAGAGTCTGGGAAGCGTCATCGTCCTCACCAGCCCCCCCGATCTCCTCCAACCACTTGAGCAAGGATCTGTTGGTCCCAAGACCAAACCAGGCTCATGGCCGGACCGTAAGAAGTGCATTCATCACAGTCACTCCTGTTCGCCTTGTTCCTCCTGGTGTAGCCTGGGAAGGTTGAAGGGACAGGTGAGGGAGACCTGACGCTCCTACCCTGCCTACTAGCAGAACCAGTAGGCTGGGAGGACTGCAGGCGATCACCAACCCCCGGTGGCGATTGAGCTGCAGGTCTGGACTGGCGGTCTTCTTGCGGAGAAGTGCTGGACTAAGGACGGAGTGTCGGTCTCTTGCGTCAGGAGAGCTGCTACGAGCGCTCCTCCCCTGCCTACCAGCAGAACCGGTAGGCTTAGAGGACTGCAGGTGATCACCAACCACGGTGGCGATCGAGCTGCAGGTCTGGACCAGTGGTCTCCTTGCAGAGAAGCGCTGTACCGAGGACGGTAGCGTCGGTCTCGTGAGTTAGGGGAGCTGCTACCAGTTGTGCGAGCCGTTCGGTCTCGGTGGGAGCAACAGTCGGGTGACTGGTACTGTCCACTAACGCGGTGAGAGCGAGCAATGTCCTCTCGATGCGCCCAGGCGAGGCTGGACGAACCAGGCGAGGCTGGACCAGGTCCAGGTGATGTTGGACCAGGTCCAGGCAAGGCTGGACCCAGTGGCCAAGGGGGGGGGGACCTCGTTCCAGCCTCGCTATGTGAACGGTCTGGTGGGAACGTCACGTCAACCATGGGTACTGGGCGATTGCTGCGAGAGCGATCGCCGGTCTGGCGAGAGTCACCTGAGCGACTCTTACCATCCTTCCCCTCCATGCCTGGGTCCTGACACACTGACACACTGAGTGTACTCAGTAGTCTGGACCGTAGGTGACTGTACACTTGGTCCGGAGGTGGAACCTCTGGAACCGGGAGCAGAGGTACTGGCTACGCCGGTACCCCTACGGTCCCCATTTTCTTCTTCTTCAGGGAAGGAGAGGCAGGCCCCGTTCCCGGAGGAACGGGAGGACCAGCGGGAGACCCACCTGTCTCACCGGAGCGAGACAGACCCTTAGAAGTCTCTGTGCGAGATTCCTTGGGTTGGGGGTTGAGGCCACCTTCTTCTTCCTTGGCTGGGGGGCCCTGGAATTCGAAGGGGAAGAGGCTGTAGAAGAATATGACAACACCTTTCTCTTCTTCCTGGACTTCCTCTTCACCAGTTCCCTCAGGACAACCGACAGGTCCTCCATCCAGGAGTTGGGGCAGTTGCGGTAGCAACACAGCCCAACTGCACCTGTCCGGAGGGACCTGCAGGAGCAGCTGTGGAGAGAACACTTCCTCGAGGAGGGTTACGAAACTCTTACCTGGCAGGTGAAGCTTCTGGCACCACCGAGACTGATTGGTAGAGTGAACACGACCGTCGTCTGGGTGGGGCTGAGCGTGCACCTGACAGGAGACAGCCGATACCGTCCTCCGACCCTTCCAAGTCCTCATTGAGGCCGAAACCTCTCTGAAAGAAAGAAATTAATTAAATGAGGGCTGGATGGCCCGCTTCCACCAGTCTCTGCGTGCATGGACCCGTGGGAGCGTCACGTCAACCCTGGGTACTGGACGAGAGCGATCGCCAGTCTGGCAAGAGTCACCCGAGCGACTCCTACCAACTTCCGCCCCGTGCCTAGGTCCTAACACAGTGAGCGTACTCAGCAGTCTGGACCCTGGCTGCATGTTCACCCTTAGGTGACCGTACACTCGGTGACGCTCACAAGCGAGCGGCCGAGACTGTTCCCGGTCTGGAGGTGGAACCTCTGGAACTGGGAGAGGAGGCACCAGCAGTGGCTGGTACCTCCATGGTCTCCGTCTTCTTCTTCCCTGAGGAAGGAGAGACGGGCCCCGTTCCCGGAGGAACGGGAGGACCAGCGGAAGACCCGTCTCACCGGAGCGAGACAGACCCTTAGAAGTCCCGTACGAGACTTCTTAGGGGCGGGAGACCACCTTCTCTTCTACGGCAAAGCCTTAAAAGTCGAAGGGGTCAAGTCATGAAAATAAGATGATCTCGAAGAGGAGGATGACGACACTCGACGAGCTCTCTTCCTCTTCGGTTCCTCCAATTCTGCCAGACTTTTACCATCAGGAGTAGATAAACATCACAGGGCCGTGACAGCTTCGTCCAGTGACATAACTCCGGGGTAGTAGTGGTAAAAGAATATGACTACCAGCAGGGGATTACACACTCGAAGATTGGTATCGCAACATGCTATGAGTCACAGGTACAAATCCAAGGTTAGGATAACCAATACAAAGAGCTATCCAACCAGTGCTGCTGTAAATACAATCACCACTGTCAGTCTGCAAAATAAGGAAAAAATTATTAAAGTAATGAGGATACTCCTCACGTATCCAAGGCCACCGCCTCCGGAGTGATAGGAGATCCCCCTTCATCAATACCATACGCCCATTCGTCTACCTTCTTCCGACAATAAGTGAAAGGACGAAGGAGAAGAGAAATTACCATAAAAACAAAACAAGGACAAACCTTTGAAGTTCCCTCGGTAATTCCCAAGCGTAATCGTAATTTCCGAATGAATACGTGTCTTGTTACAGGATCAATATCACTCATGTTAAATACATGTCTCATCCTCTCATTAAATACATCTCTCGTGTTAAAGGGCGAAAGAATGTATATAAAATGTGGTATACCTTTGCCGCCGACTCGTAACACAAGTAGAGGGGTGGTTATAAAGGCTATCACAAAGAGTGGGTTTGTATATTAATTGAAAAATAAGGACAAACCTTTGTTTAGTATTAATATCAAACACCGTATATACACATTTAAAAAACAAAATAAACCAAAAGGATCCCACCGGGAAAAAAGATCAACGACCAGTCAGCTGGAGCTCACAGACATAAGTCTTCATCGGAAGACGGCTGAAAGCAAAGTGGAGTGTTTACATCTGGGCAGGCTAGCCTGCCCCACGGTAGTTACTGCCTAACCACCTTGTTCAAGATTCAACGGCCGTAATTCCAGCTATGCCGTAGGTAATGCCTTATGTAAAGGACCGAAGGTTTGTATTACGTGTCAGAACAACTATAGATAGTTGATGATCGCAGTGGATTGCAATGAAGTTACGTGCTTAACGTGGTTACGGTTCGTCCTCAACATTTTGACACCTTGTAACCGTATATGCGTAACTCAGTTACACATACAAGGTTCGGCTCTCATGTGTGTACCCACCTTAAGACGTGGCCACAGTGGTCAGAACTGGCAGATACAAAGGTCAGCTTCCCAGCCCACTGCAATCAATGGCGTCATATGAGATGCAAGTCGTTTAAAAGTGCAATACCCTTTGCAACAGAGGTTGCACAATGCATACTGGTGCAGAGTAAGAAGTAAATACTGCACCAGGCGACCTCCTTTCAATTCACAATTCATAATGTTATTATAACCCACAAACAGCACTGCGTAGAAACTGACTTATCGACAGGGAAATAATGGGTATTTTACCAGTGTGTATTTGGGTACAGAGCCATAATATTCGTCCTCGGATGATTGCTTGTTTCTTGAGGAATGCTTGGCACTTCGTCCTTTTTAACAATATATTTACATATATATATATTATAGGATCAAGGAAATTATGATCAGAATGCGTTAGCGTACAAAGACATAAGAGAGGCACTTTAACAAGAAAACACATTAACGAATCGAGCTGAAACAATGAAGCCACAGAATCATTGTGTTAACAATCGAAGGCATTTATGCGCCTCCCCGAGAACCTACGAAAGGCTTTTCACCACAAGCTGGACAGTGAAATCACCCAGGCGTCCCAGAGAATCTGAAACCCTGAAACACTGTTTCTGACACATCGGAGTGCCGAGGATTAATTCCAACAGCCCACCTGGCGGAGGCCATCTGGCCAACGTTTAGTGAAGGGATTCGATGCTCTTCGTCTAAAGAAGGCTGGGTTACAAATCCTAGGCTTCTCCCTTCAGAGGACAAGCCTATGGATCTTAGCCAATGGTAGCAACGCTGCCCAACCTACAAAAGATGACCTACGTAGTCTTGAACCGATGCCTTACTAGAATACCCAAAAGACACACCCTCAAGAGTCAATGAGAAGCTTACCAATTACGACAGAAAGGAGGTGTTTTCGAAGAAAGAACAATAACCACTCAAACAAAAATGATCTTTTCAGAAAATGCTGCACCCAGACTCAAGATCACGACCCCAGAGGCGGTGGTAGGAAGACAACATCCAAAAATGAAAGAGCTCGCCAAATTTGAGGGAGTGAGCAAAAGGGGCATTGAGTGTGGGTATGAAAGTGCCAAGTACAAAGTGAAGTGTAAATACTTCCAGAGTGCCAATAGACTTGCAAGAAAACCAAGTGCCTTTTCAGAATAGTTTGTCTCGGTCCAAACACCCAGTGAGCAAGGTGGAAAGAAGTTGTAAGTTTGAATGGCAAGAATAAACTAGATTTCAAGTGAAATCATTTTATTCCTTTCCCGAGATTATAAGAACCTCTGAATAAGAAGAGAGCGAATAATCCTTTGTACGAAGCAACAAATTATATAATTATATATCTAGTTGTCAACACCAATGCCAGTAGACGATGGTCAGCCATTACTACCTTAGACTGTAGTTTCTGCTACATACATAAATATATATATATATATAAAGGCTATAAAAGGGGGAAAATCAATATATAAATTACAAACCTGTCCAGCAAGATTAACATGAATCGTCACGTAGAAATAAGCACGACAAAATAAATTAAAGAATATATATAAATAAAAATAAAAATAACTGAAAACACACAATGTATTAAACGCTAAGTAAAAAAAAAATTTTAAATGTTAAAAATATAAAACAAACCATACAATTGAGTCCTAACAAAGGTTTCTCTATGGATTTGTCATCTTTGAGGGTTACTTAGTAAAATTAGTGAGGGTGACCCTCACGAAGGCGTGGGCTAACTTCACAAAGGGCCCAAAATCCAAAATGGCTGCCAAATGGCTTCATCTTAAAATGATTTTTTCTATGGCTTGGGCCACAGCGATGATCAACATACGCTTTCTGGGGGTTTTTGGGGTCAAGGAATTCATACTGGATATCAATTTTATGATCAGACCTTGTTATGACTAGGTTACCCAAGATGGCTGCCATCCAACACGGTCTCGGTTGCCGAATAACTGAAAGAGTTTTTCTTTTTTAACTGGTGTACTTTTTTGCATGCCATTAGTTCCACTGCAGTTTCTGATTGCACTTTGTTTCTACTTTCAGGTCTCTGCCTGCACCTTGCACCATGATGCACCTCTGCTGCACCTCAGAACAATCTTATGCTGTCGTATGAGATTGTTATATGTTTGAAATTGATAAGAATTTTATGAAATTTTATTAAATATATTAGTATTTTATACTTGATAGGTAACTTACATTTTATATATAAAGAAGGTACCACTTTATTTGACTTAAGTAAGCCTACAGGCAAGGTCCTTCAAATATACTCTGAGAGGTCGGCTCATCAGTGAACTACGCGCATGTGGGCGGAGCTTTTGTGACGTCAAGTTTCGGAGACGGTGGCCGAGGTTTGACCTGACTAGAGGTAGTCTTACTTGGTCCAAGGTATATAGAATATACCTTGACTTGGTCTCTGTCACGTTTATTCACTTCCAGCAGCCTTGCCTTCCGTTTGTGCTGTATTTGGATGCCATAATAATAGCAAAAAGACCATTAATATGGGTATTCGATATTTTAGTTTTCCAAAAGAAGAAAAACGAAGAAACAGATGCATGCTTGCAAACGCGCAGACAATGTTAACTGAGCGTGCTCTAATTTGTTCAGTCCATTTTAAAGCAGAGGACTATGCTCATGACGTGAAGTACCGACCCCTGGGAATTGAAAAACCCAAAAATCAACGTGCACTGAAGGAAGAGGCTGTGCCATCCCTTTTTTTTACCTAATGGTAAGTTACGAGTTGAGCAATTTGCCAAAAACCTGCATGATATATTTCTTCCCTTCAACTCTAGTTTCCTAAAATATTTTACCGTCTGTGACACCTAGATTACGAAAAGTAAATTGCATTAGACTAGTTTTTTGTTCTTTAAGTATAGGAATTGTTGTTGTGATTTCATAAAATCTGAAATGCAACACTGTCTTTTCAGGTAGCAGTGTATCTGAAAAGGAAGAGGATAGATATGCATGAGCCATGAGGCGAGGACTCAAGAGGACAACCCAGGAAATGTTATGTGAAATGGAGAATTGTCATTCAGAGACCAATGAACTTTCTCCAGAAGTCCCTGTTCAAGTAATTATTGCACAGCCTGAAGTGAGTTCTGAACAAAATACAATTAAACAAGTAGAGGTAGTGGAATAGCTAAAGAAAAAAACATAGAGCATTTGGAAAAGACCAATCAAGAACTCCTGAAACTGGTTAGTTTGGAAATGGAAGTGACAGAACCTAAGTTTGCATTGACTGAAATAAACAAGTTATTTCAACCTGTGCTAAGTACAACACAGATAAATGCTCTCATAACTAATAAGCCTGTCACATTCAATGGAGCGATGAAGACATATCGTCAGCTTTCACTCTCAGAAGCTCGAGCACCAAATGCTATTCACATTTGCGAACTAAAAGAGGATTTCCTCTGCCATCAAAAAGTACATTGAACAAACTAGCGCAAAATCTGAAATGTGGGCCTGGTATTTTGCATTCGGCTCTGTCACTGATGAAGGCAAAATCAGAAACAACGACGGAAATAGAAAAACTTGCCGTTATTTCATTTGATGAAATGAATATTGCTAGTAAGTGGAGTTATGACAAAGGGATGGACGTTTTGTATGAACCTCACGATAAAGTTCAAGTGGTTATGTTAAGAGGTTTGACGGAAGCTGGAAGCAACCCATATATACTACCAATATGACGACTCTAATGTGCATAAAAACTAACTGGTATTATTATAAATGTTGAAAAAGCTGGCTCTGTCGTTGTGGTAATTGTCCATGATCTTGGACCTAATAATTTGCGGGTTTGGAAAGAATTCGGGATTGATCCCCTTAACCCTGAGAAGGTCTTTTTGAAAAACCCATGTGCTGACAGGAATGTCTTCATATTTGCTGATGCTCCCCATCTGATAAAGTTAATTATAAATCATTTTTAATATGGAAAATGGAAATAGTGTATCTGATGTCTGTGTCCGTGAAATGCTAATGAAAACCGTATCAGAGTATGCCTTAGCATATAAAATTAATGAAACACATATCAATGTAAGCGGCTTACAAAGACAGCGTGTAAAGTATGCTGTACAGCTACTTTCAAAGCGACATAAAAGTTCGCAATGCATTTGGGATAAATTTGGATAGCCAGAAAAGTGCTCTACAAAAAATGGTTGATGCTATGCTGGGATGAGGGTAAAAAGCCCAAAATTTAATTGCCTTTACAAATGCCAAAAAGGTGTGACATTATCTTGCCACTCAATGATTGGGCTACATGACGTGTTAAAACAGAGTCGTGCCATTTCTTTTATTATGACACGGAGATTAAATCAAGACTGTCTTGAAAGTTTTTTTTTTTTGATGCATTAGGCAGATGAGGGGTTCTCATGATCATCCCAATGCAGTTAATTTTAAATACAGATTGAAAAACTTTTTGCTAGGTAGGTATATTGAACTTGTTAGCGATAAGGCAAACTGCGACAAAGGAAATAAAAACCTTGACCCGTTTTCCCATGAAATGGTATCATCTGGACGTGATGGAAATGGACCTGATAAATCTTTCCATGGCAGGGAACTGGCCTTAGAAATATGTTTGACAAACATCCTTTTTACAGACCTGGAATTTGATGTGGATCTTAAGAATGACGAAATGTTCTCTGTGCAAACAGAATTTGCTAAATGTCAGAAATCAGGAGACACCGCGGGATCTGTTATCGAGGAAGAGTCCTTAAGATATATCGGTGGATATGAAGTGAAAAAGTTTTCATTTAAATATCCAAATATAGGGTACATTGTTAACAGCAAGACGTCAGAGACATGGGTCCATTATATAAGTGAAGGAAAACTCTATGCACCTTCAGACAACTTTTTTTTTTAAACTAAAAATTTTTAGAGAATTTTTTACAGCAATTCATGGCTATGGTCTTATATAGACCAGGAACGGAATGCATAAAAACAATGGCTGCTGAAATGAAATCTGCTGTCGCTGGTGTTCCTGACGAGGTTGTGGAATTTTTTGCCAAAATATCAGTGTTTTTATAGAATGCGGCACCTCAACAAGATTATCGACATGAGTAAAAAGAAACAGAGGACTTGCAGGAGTACAGTAAGAAAAACCATGAAAACAACAACTGAGTTTTTCCCCTCGAGGTCCACACCTGGCTCGGTGAGAAACAAACTCGTGTATATCTCAATTCCATCACCATTAAACTGTCATCTTTGTTCTGTTAATCTGTTTGGATTTAAATGAGAGTTCGTTGTACCAAAATAACTTTCTCTATATGCTAATCCTTAACTCGTTGTGTAGGAATTAGTACCAAGGACAACTTTCTCTACGTTAATCCATACTGGTTAGGGATAAGTGACAGTCAATACAATTACAGTATTGTGTTCCCTTGAAAGGTACCTCTATACCCTATGACTTTTTGTTTATTTTTGTTTGCTTGTATGGGGGTTTTACGTTGCTTGGAACCAGTGGTTATTCAGCAACGGGACCAACGTGACTTCCGAACCACGTCGGGAGTGAACTTCTATCACCAGAAATACACATCTCTCACTCCTCAATGGAATGGCCGAGAATCGAACCCACCCACCGAGGTGGAACGCAATCACCGTACCAACCACGCCACTGAGGCGCTTGACTTCTTGTTTAGAAGCATCAGATTATTATGAAACTTTGCTGCATGGTCTGCCATAAGGAAAATCTGTACTTTATTAAGTAAAACAAAATAAAAATATCTATGCCTTAAGAAGTATTTTTTTGGAAAGGTATCCTTGCATTGTGTTAATACGTATACCTGTCAGAGTCAGTGCTGTCAGGGGAGATTGTTCGTAGCGAGACGTCATGCGCAGAGGGAACGTATTTTCGCTCGCTGGTGAGCCGACCTCTTCGAGTATATTTAAAGGACCTTGCCTACAGGCAATTTTTTATAATTTTATTTTTAATTTTTAATTTACACCTATCAAAGCTATGACTATATTTTATTGCTGGGATTAAAAATTGTGGATAATATTTTATTTACATATTATACTAAATTCAAAATTGCTTTTAGCTCTAGGTACTGGTAACATCACATATTTCTTGCGAATATCTTTATTTATTTTTACATATAATAATTTGGCCTTGAATGGAGGAACGAGAGATCAAAACAAAGAAAAGCAGAAAAAACAAGTTCTATCACAATCAGGCACGGTGTTTGTCTGCAAAGAGATGGTATCCTGGTAAAAGGCAGGGGCACATGTTTAGTTTCGTGAGAGCCAGGGTGAAAAAGGGTGCATGTTAGGGGTTTGTGTGGAGGCGGTATATCTATGCAGGGTGAGAGATCTTTATCCTGGTTCTTCCTCTTCCCTTTAAAATACGAATTCCGAGCATAGCTAGGTTGAAAGGGTAAGATAGACCAGGGATTTGCGTTGGTAGAAAACGGAAAAATAATCTTTATCCACTTCTCGTCTTCGAGATGATATTAAAAAAAAAAAAAAGGAGACCCCATATACATTTCATATTATCAACTGCATGGGCCACGCCTTTTCACGTTGAGTTTCTGTGAAATTCATGACCAGATTTTTCCTTTTTATTCACAAAGCTGTATCGGCGTAGAGTTTCTCCCGAATTGTAAATTACAGAGATTTTACGGCTTGAGTTTTCTGCCACGCTACTCGCCAGTAGTAACTGTATTTGCAGGGATTTTACAGTCATCTTGCCAAGTATTTGCAGTTTTGCAACTGCCTTCCATCCTATTATTCTCAGGCTAGACTACTAGTGTTTTACTACTGAGATGGCCAGTAACGCAGCACTGGAGGAGGCCAGGGCCTTCGCCGAAGCTGGAAGAGTCATGGGGCTAGAGGGTGCAAAACTGATCAATTGGGTGAATGATAAAATGAAAGAAGCTGCAGAGAGAGACTACCAGGCAGCTGAAAGGGAGAAGGAGAGAGAGGCTCAAGAGAGAAAAGAAGCAGCAGCTGAAAGAGCATTCCAAGCAGCAAAAAAGGAGAAAGAAGGAGAAGCCCAGGAGAAAAGAGAAGCTGCAGAAAGAGCCCATCAACTGGCTATGGCAGTTCTGAGTGCCACTCTGGCACCGCCGAGGGCTACGCCCCCTGCGCCGCCTCCTTCATACTTTCACCTCCACAGCATGGAGGCCCTCATTAGGACTTGGGATGATAACAAACCCAACACCTGGCTCGATCATGTTGAGCAGGTGTTTGAGATCTTCAATCCAACCCCTCAAGAAGTGGCCCTCCTCCTTGGCAAACACCTCGCTGGCAAAGAGCGGACTGCGTTCGAGGCCCTTCCCCTGAATGAGCAGCAAGACCTCGCCCTTGTCCGAGAGGCAATCCTTGGGGCTTACGAATTGACCCCAGACTGGTGGAGGCAGAAATGGAGGACTATGCCCAAGGAGGCTAACCAAACATGGACAGAGTGGGTAGCCAAGAAGACACCGGCACTCCATAGGTGGACGAAGGCCTCCAACGCAACATGTGTTGAGGAGGTCTTAGAACTCTTTCAATTAGGGGACTTCCTCTCCTACAGCCCCCCTGATCTTGCCACCCACTTGGTGGACAAGGCCCCTAAGACTATTTTGGAGTGCTGTAAATGGGCAGATGCCTATGACACCCACCATCCATTGCAGAGTTCTTTAAAGAAGAAAATATGCCCTGCTCTCCCGCTTACTCCTGCTGCCACCTCTCAGCCTACCCAGCACCCCAATGTTCCTCCACGGAAACCTGTGTGTGGGCGTTGCAATAAACCAGGTCACACCACAGAACAGTGCCTCTCAAAGGTGGATCCTCCTCAACAAGCTGCCGCCACTCCTCCGAATGGACTACCCAATCATTCTAATAACAAGAACAATGGCCACTGGAACAGAAACAACAGGTCCAGGCCTGATTTTAGCAAGAGTTTCTGCGACTCATGCAAAGTGCCTGGGCACACTGCTGCCTCAGTGGGATGCCCCAAGAAAGCTGCTGTTTCCGCCATTGCTATGGCCGTGACGAATCCGTCAGCTCTAGGCCCTCCTGCTCAGGGCCCCATATTTGTCACACCTTGCAGAGGTCGCTATCCTGCCCACCAGGTCCGAGCTTTCGACGACATTGGTGCACAGGTTCGGATAAAATTCCTTACGGAGCTCAGGTTGATAGGCACCAGTTCATCACGATAGAGAGCCTCAACCACGTCAAGATGTTCTTACCTACTGGCTGGTTGAGTGTCACACGACCTCACTGTTCTAAGATATGTACCATGGCAGTAGCAACCTATATACCAGAAGGGTATGATGTCATGCTAGGACGAGATTTTAGGTCTCCTCCTACCTTTGTACCGTATCAAGGCCCTCGCTCTCACATAGCTCCAGACCCATTCCACGGGCCTCCAAGAACTACCTCTACACAGCCAGTGCCACTTGAAGGTGCCAGGTAGTGCCAGGCTCCGTCCTCCATGGATGTTGAGCCACGTTCGAGTCCTTCCACTAAGTCTAGAACGGCCTCAGTGCCAGTGCCTAGGCAAGATTCGAGTCTCCTTCCTGGAGCTCTAAGTCCTGGTCACTCTCCCTCCGCTGGCTTGGCCCCACTAATTCTAATAGGAATCCTCCAGGACACCCATGACCATAGTGGACACTCTACCAATGGTGCGGCTTCGCAGACTGGCCCAGAGTCAGTCCTCCCAACAGGTAAGCCCATCCCGAATACCATTACCTCATCCAGTCCCCCTCCATTAGCAGCTAACTAGTCCCGGAGTAATGATTCTGCTGAATCTTATTTGACATAAGAACTCGGGGAGCCGAGCCACGCAGCATTAGGCAAGGGGACGAGTGCCAAGGCCCCAGCCGTGGCAGCAGCCAGAGCCGATGCCCCTGCAAAATCTTCAAAGGGCTTGAATCATTCCAGGCCCCCCCAATGGCATCATCAAACCGACCTCGGAGAGGTCAAAGGAAGAAGGGAAAAGGGCGTCAAGGTTTTCCGAAACCTTACGAGAGCCAATAGTCTCTCTGCACTAGTGCCTGGCACAGCACCACCCTCTTATAGAGAATTCTGACCCTCTCCATCCAGAGGACAGTGCCAGATTCTGCTACTTCTACTTCCTTCTTACCCTTTTTTTTTTTATACTGTCTATATCTTTTCTTCCTTGGTTTCCTTTCTTATTTACTGCCTTCAGACATTTATTGTATATTGCATGCCCTGCTTGGGCAGAGCCACACCCGCCAGCTATTCTGGCCTTATATAAATTAGCACTTCATTATGAACTACTGTCATAAAAGTCCCACAATTGGCACAGTGCCATATCCTAGGCACTTAGCATCCCATTGGACTAGGGAAAATCTTAGCCAGCAAAAATTGCTATAGTTTTGGAGATATTCTCAAAGCCTGGCTTGCTTATTCATTGTTTTGATTTGATTTCTGATTTAGTGTTACCCCCTAATCTTTATATTTTGTGAAATTGCCATTGTCTCTGGTGAAATTTATATTTTTTGTGTCATCTTATTTAATCTCTATGGAGAATTACTTCATTAATTCTATACTTGTTAGTTTGCACTAATGTTTACTATGATGTAATCAATACTGTTAGGCGTCTTCTTGTTACGAGACAAAGTTACTTAATGAAATCGTAGGGCCATTAACACACCTGAATGCATCATATCGCCCCACCAGGGTAAACTAATAGTATGTGTTGCCCAAAACAATTAAGCTAGCAGTACTATATATGGTATAATTTATCCTGTAGGTTAAGTCTATCTAATCATTATTTGCTATTCCTTGTCATTTTCATTGTGACGTTATATTTTAAGAGTATCCTTTAATGGAATATACCAAGCTATTAGTCTTTAGTCACATCACACTTTATTTTTTAATTAATCATTAACCCTCTGTCAGTCGAGTAGACATTCATGAGTATTATCATCGGCAGAGTTTGAATGTTGCTTATTTTATCGGCAGAGTTTGAATGTTGCTTATTTTATAAGTCCACTCAAGGGAGCATGGAAGGCTCAGTAATTTATATTTGTCATTGGTCCTTGTTTTTGGCTTGTCTTGTCCATTCCAACCCGTCTAGGGTTAAAATGTCCTCTTGAATGGGGAGGTGTTCAAGATTTTAAGCCAAAACCAAGGAAAGTAAGATTTCTTATAGCAAGATTCATTCATCCTTGTCTCTATGCTAGTTGCCCCTTTGAACTGAAAGCCTTCATTCTCTAGAAAGCTATCTCTGTTCCCATTGGCTGTCGGAATTTACCCCCCCACAGAGCTGGGCAGAGCTTACCAGGAGAAATTTTTAAAAGGGGCAGGGACCCAGCAGCTCGCTCTCAGAAGAACCTTACACCTAGGAGAGGTCAGAAGCTCCTGCTATCTCGCCCTGCAGACAACACTTTGCCCCTTTCTGCTCACCCTGCCTCCTCTGGGGAAATCCCAAGTATTTTTATATGTCCATAGTGCACAGAAATATCAGCAGATAAGAAGCCTACCAAGCCCAGGATTTCCAGGTACTGTGAGAGTAAATTCCAGTTTAGCCAGGGAATTGTTTTGCCTTTTGTCTGTTCCATTTTTCCAAGGCGACTTCCCCCCTCCTTTGCTTAGCTTCTCATTCCCCCATCTTGGTTCAATGCTGTGATTACTCCCCTTGTGATACTAGTAAACATCCCCTAGTAAATTCAAGCAACGAAATAGTTCTCTCTGTGTAAATTCCCAGTCATTTTCATCCCCCTTGAGTGGCCTGTAAACTTTTGATTGAAAGAAAGTAGTGTGTAATTCTCACCCACGTGTGTCCCCGCCTTATGCCAGGATACCACCTCTTTGCAGACAAACACCGTGCCTGATTGTGATAGAACTTGAGAACCCTTGGAGTAAGCCTTGAATTTTCAATAACCCGTTTGCGCAAAATTCTGAACACTGTGTCTGGTTGCCCCCAGCCACGTGTTTCTGGTAGATCAACAATCAACCACCTTATTAGTTCCTGGACTTATGTAAATTAATGTAAAAATAGTGCATTTAAAACTAAAGTCCAGCTTTTATGTAAATTCCTCCTTCCTAAGTAATATCGGCCTTCTGCCATTGTTTTTCCCTCTTTCTTTTGTTGTGATCTCTCGTTCCTTCCATTCAAGCCCCAATTTTTAATTTTGCTGGTGTTAAACTATATTTTTCAGGAGTGAACGAGCAGTTTAGAACTATATATATATACATATATATATTCTTATAAAGTAAGTTTTGTAATGCATTTATAATTTTGGTAATGCAATTAATTAATGAAGTTAATTCCCCTGAGAACCTGTGTATCTTGTTATGAAATGTATGTTTTTGTGTTCAGATTCCCAAATTTAAAGATAACATGTGTTAAGTAGTGTAACTTTTCATTTTGAAACGTACGTAAGACAGAGAGAAAGAGTAAAAGCTTATAAGCCTCTATATAAGGTTGTTATTCACACCTTGAGAATGCCTTAGTTAAGCTGATTTTTTATCGTCCTAAAGCGGCCCCCAATGAGGAACACAAGGGAGCCTTGTTCATCCACATACGCAAACGCAGACGACGTAATATGTTTACATCTCAGACTTGTACACTCAACCACCTCCATTCACCCTGATATGCATATTTACGCATATAAAATTTCATTCGATTCTGAGACCTAGCTGCATGCGTTAGGGATAAAACCTCTCTCTCTCTCTATCAATCTTTTTTCTATCTCTCGCTTGCCCACTCTTGAGACTAGTTTCATTACCGTAACGTAATTCACATTTACATCTGAGATGGTCACTCAGTGATAGTAGATAAATTTTTAATGTATGTACTGTTTGTGGAATCTGAGCATAGTGTTATTAATATTATTTTTGTGAAGGCGCCCACGAAAGTGCTTGAAGATGTTGAAAATTGTAACAGGCTTTCTTTTTGAGTGAGAAGTTGCAACTGCGTATAAAGGTATTTTATAAATGTTTTGAAGTGCACTTTGAGGTTTTATTTTACAGTGTTTGGATAAAATTACCAATTTTCACACATTTTTCTTTTGCTTTGTTCTTTTGACATGTCCACTTTATATGCTTAATGTTTGTACTGTCTATGCTTTAATTGTTTTCACATTATGCATTTTCTTTATTGTGTTTAATTAGTTTGAATAATATTTTATTGTGTAATTGTATGAATCTAACACTTATGAATTCAATTTGTATTAAATTAAATTTCATTTCAAATTTAATTATTGCTTTATAATCTAATTTAATTAATTTTCTTGATAAATTTTGATTTAATTTTGGTTAATAATTCATTCAAGAATTAGTCAAGTTTGTCTTTATCTTAGTTTAACCAGACCACTGAGCTAATTAACAGCTCTCCTATGGCTGGCCTGAAGGATTAGACATTTTCACGTGGCTAGGAACCAATACGTCACCTAGCAAGAGGACCTACAGCTTGTTGTGGGATCCAAACCACACTATATCGAGAAATGAATTTCTATCACCAGAAATAAATTCCTCTGATTCCGCGTTGGCAGAGCCGAGGATCGAACTTCGGACCACAGGATTGGCAGCCGAGCGCGAAAACCACTCGTCCAGCGAGTAACTTCAAGAATTAATTAAACTTATGTTTTCAAGTAATAACAATTCCCCTGAGATTGTGAATTTCACTTTTAAATTTTGAATTTAGAGATAAACTTTTGTATTTAAAAGTTATATGAGGATTTTATGACACCACCAGTATTATATTTCATTTTCATTTAGGTAGAAATATAGCGGTAATTGTGCCGTTTCCCTCAAATGAATCAGAATCAGGGAAATTCTTAGATTTGAAATTGCAGGAGTGATGCCCTGTAATTAAGATGACCTCACATCTATTTTAATGAACTTAGACTGATTCTTTTCTTGACTGTTCAGTTCTATAAGAGATCACTCTTACCTTTAGAGTATTCAGTCGTTTAGTATTTGTGATGAAGGGTCAGGTGTCTGGCTGTAGTGAGGTAAGTAACAACCAGGTACTTGAACGAACTGTGCCCTAAGTACAAAGGGTGTCCCCAGACCAGGAATAAAAGGGTCTCTTGTACTAGCAAGTACAAATGGCATAGTGTAGGAACCGGATACTTGGCAATTTGGGTTAACAAATATTAATGGTGTCCAGACACAGACCTTTGACTACTTCGTGCACCAAGTATTAATGGTATCCAGACCCAGATAGATACTCTCTTAAAGACTACTTCGTCACAATATATATATATTATATATATATATATATATATATATAATATGTATATGTATATATATATATATTATATATATATATATATATATATATATATATATATATATATATATAAACTCATATAGATTTGATACAAATAATGGACAAGATTGGCCAATGAATCTGGACATACATAATGGAAATAATTCTGTATATACTGAGAATAATGTTCATATACCACCAACCTGATTATTATACATAATAGATATTCGCAAGAAATATGTGATATTACCAGTACTTAGAGCTAAATGCAATTTTTGATTTAGTATATGTAAATAAAATATTATCCACAATTTTTAATCCTAGCAATAAAATATAGTCATAGCTTTGAGAGGTGTAAATTAAAAATATAAAAAATATAAAAAAAGTTGCCTGTAGGCTTACTTACTAGGTCTATAAAAGTGGCACCTTTTCGTATATATAAATGTAAATTACCTATCAAGTATAAAATACTAATATATTTAATAAAATTTCATAAAATTCTTTTCAATTTCAAATATATAACAATCTCATACGATATTTAAACAAAGACATCAATACCAGGCTTAATCTTCGTAGGCCTAAGCCACCAAAGCAAGACATATAGGCCTAGGTCTCTTAACCCAAAGCAAATGGAGTTTAAAAGTGGCATACTTCCGGCATACCACAGGGGCATAATTCTATATAAATTACGGGTTCGTGGTCATGCCAAACACCCCCCCCCCCACACTCCATACCCCCAACACACACACACATGTTCGTCACGGTGTGCCTTTGCATTAAGTGTGCAACAGGAAGCCGTTACATCATGTTCTTATCGAGAGAGAGAGAGAGAGAGAGAGAGAGAGAGAGAGAGAGAGAGAGAGAGAGGTTGATATATATTGGATTATAGACCTATAATACGAGAGAGAGAGGTTAACAAATATTGGTTTATAGATCTATAATAAGAGAGAGAGAGAGAGAGAGAGAGAGAGAGAGAGAGAGAGAGAGAGAGAGAGAGAGAGCATTCGTCCATTTTCTTTGAATACAAAAGCACCCGTTTTCTTTCTCAAAACGCTTTTGAGCGATTCTTCAAAAAAAAATAAAAAATAAATAAATTAAAGTCTTCAAACACAACACGAAGGTCGCATTCCTCTCTCTCTCTCTCTCTCAATACGAAAAGAAAATGCGTAATATCGAGGAGCTCTATAAAGCATATGTACATTTTTGTTTATACCAATTTTTAAAACAAAAAAATACTTGTATTATGTTCGTGTTTCGGCTGTGAAATCACTGCTTACGTCCAATGATAGAATAATACATTAAGTAAAAGCCCCAAATCATCTCCCTGCCCCTCGAGGGATTATTCTCGTGTTTGTGGTTACGTTTAGTGCGCTCTAATTATCGTCTATTAATGGAGTTAATCCCTGCGATATAACCTCACCAACGTTCCATAAATGCGTAATTATTTAATAGATTGTTGAATGTTTAATATTTCATGCGCATGTTAATTATTCAGGGTTTATTATGCAAATCAGAGGCCTATAATAATAGGCCTAAGTCATGGGACTATGCACAATGCATCCCACATCGGTCTAAATATGGAGTTAATGCTTACGATATACCCTTACTAACGTTCCATAAATGCGTAATTATTAACTAGATTGTAATATGTTTAATATTCCATACGTTTGTTCAATAATTAGGGCTTATTATGCAAATTAGACGCCTATAATCATAGGCCTAAATCATGGGACTATGCACAATGATCCCATATCGCTCCAAAAATGGAGTTAATGCCTATGATATAACCTTATTACCGTTACATAAATGCGTAATTATTGACTAGATTGTTGTCCTATATTCATAGGCCTAAGTCATGGGACTATGCACAATGCATCCCACATCGGTCTAAAAATGGAGTTAATGCCTATGATATAACCTCATTACCGTCCTATAAATGCGTAATTATTGACTAGACTGTTGTATGTTTAACATTTCATACGTATATTGATTAATAATAGATTATTATGCAATTAGAGGCCTATAATCATAAACCTATGTCATGGGACTATGCACAATGCACCCCACGTCGGTCTCAATATGGAGTTAATGCCTACGATATATCCTCATTAACGTTCCATAAATGCGTAATTATTTACTAGATTGTTGTATGTTTAATATTTCATACGCATGCTAATTATTTAGGGCGTATTATGCAAATTAGAGGCCTATAATCATAGGCCTAAGTCATGGGACTTGCACAATGCATCCCACATCGGTCTAGTCCCCTCGTCCGATTCCCATCGTCCCTTCGTTGGCACCGACTAAGTTGTTCGTCGGATAAGCATAAAAAGGCAATCTGGAATTCCAGGAAGGCTTTCCAGTAAACAAATTCGCTCCGCGAAAACCGCTAGCTCGGCGAACACCGAACCATCAAACTCTATGGCTTCCTTTTTCGGGGAATTCCTTCCACGGTTCCTCAAAGAACATTTCCCGGAACTGTCAAATAGTCTTCGGGACCAGGGGTGGCGGGTAGGAGGAGGAGGAATCGCCCGAGTTGCCAAGTAGTTGATTGGTTGACGCGTTTTAATCCGATAAACGTGCGGTTTTTCGGTCTTTAACATGCCATGGGGCATTCTCGCGTTACTAGTGAATGAAAGGCAAGCGTCACTATCTTTACAGCGACCAGGGCATCACCATCACCGCCCAAAAAGATTATGATGCAACGTGAAAGCAACATGGCCGACGTTGCCAGATGCATCCATCCGCTGTTATTTGCTGAATGGAGCCAATATGGCAGCCTTACAGTCATTGCAAATGTTCTTAATAGTTAAAGAGACATTGCATTCAACAAAGAAACCGCCCCTTAGGAGCACAGAGACGGGCAAAAATTCCTCGTCTTTTGGGAGGCGTGTGACGTCAGGCTTAAGAGGAAGAGGTTACCGCTTCGCGGAATTTCCGTCCGCACTGGTGTACTTCGCGTGACCTCCTTCGGAGAAATGAGACTAATTCGTAATAGCTCCACAAAGGATAGAGAGAGAGAGAGAGAGAGAGAGAGAGAGAGAGAGAGAGAGAGAGAGCTTATTTTTCTTGGCAAGAAATAGTTTTTTTAAAAGATATTTGTTACGACAATCTGTCAAAACTTATTCTGATAGCCCCGGCAAGTAAATACATCATAAACAAACTAATTTTATGATGAAATATACATCGTATTTGATCAATACTGAATCAAATTAAAGCCTCATTAAAAGTATATCGTAACTATCCCATAAAACATTTTGAACAGGGAATGTTATTAATAATATTAACTTTACATAGGCCTAGACCAGTAAGTCTTCCCCGTTACGTAGATCAGCGTCCCATAGGCCTAGACAAATGTGTCTTTCACTGTTACGTAGCCACAGTGAAAGCACACAGTGATGAAGCCGAGCACCACAGTGATCAGTGATCCTGAATTTCACCACTATAATGAGAGAATGGTGAAGACTGGATAGTGACGTCACCCGTCACATGACAGGGGAGCTGACGTCGCACACTATTATTAGACAGGGGTGACGTCACCCCCGACCGGACACACAGCGGAGGGCGGAGTTGGGGCTCTCCCCGTTTTCGCGAATTTTCGTTTCCGGGCCGCGAGAACATCGCTCGAATTTCGCGTCGAATGACGGTTTTCGGATCGGATTTTCGCGCGAAATGAACCGTTTTTAAATGCGCGAATAACGTTTCATGCTCTGGGTCGGATTTGGGGGGCCATTAACGGCCGAAAACTTATCGGAGCGAACGATGATTTCCGGAGCGAGCGAAACTTTGAGAGACGAAACCCACGAGACGAAGGAGCATATAGGCGCGAGTTTCCCCGAGAGCCAGGCAGTGTATGAGTCATCGGCGAAGGGGGAGGAGTTCCGCACTTACACACTGACATAGGCGGCGAACGTTTCTCCTTCTTCTACAAGCCAATGTTAGTCAGCCTTTCGTGGCAGCAGCAGGTGTGTGACTCCAAGGAAATACTCAAAGTGTGAGTCAAAGGATTGCGAGTCGTCCTCCTCCTCCTCCCTCCTACTACTACTATTCTGCGCCATATTTCCTCTCCCTCTCACGCTCTCTCTCTCTCTCGCCTCGCGTACTCGCGGGGCCATCATGTTTACTCGCGGCCAGGCCACCGCTGCTACCACACCTGCTAAGACGACAAATGTGTCGTCGTCGTCGTCCTCTGCTGTCGTCGTAACGACCACATCGTCGTCGTCTGCTTCTGTTGCAACTGGCACTTCTTCTTCCGGTACCACGACCACCTCCTCCAGTGCCCCGTTACCCGTGCCCAGCGTCAGCCTGACCATCACAGCCGTGGCTGCGACAAGTGTTGTGCCTGACGGGATACCCATCATTACGACCACGTCCGTCCCCGCTTTGGATACCCCGACGTTCACCAGCTTGGTGGTGAGTACTACTTTGTGTATCCCTTTCCCCCAGCAATCTCCAACAAAGCGTCTCCAACAGTGTTGGAGCATTTATAAGTGGCGTTGAAAGTGTTGGAAAATAAGTGACAGAAAAGTATTGGACTTCTTCTGTTCTTTGGTGTGAGTCACTTTCCTGATTGACTTGGCTGTTGTTTATCGTTGGGTATTATCGATTTAATCATTAATATTTTATATGAATCGTGATGGAAACTTCTAGAACAAATCCCCTTCTCTCTCTCTCTCTCTCTCCATCCAAATCCCCCCCCCCACCCCCCCCCCCCCGTTAAACACTTAGTGACAGGGGGTCTCCCTGAAGTGTCCCTATCAATTTAGGGTGTGTGTGTATAAGCTGACCAAAGAATGTTGTTGTCTTGTGCGATAAATGCCATAAAAGGCCAATGAATTCGTATGTCTATAACTGAAATGGCTTCTGATAAACGTTACCTAATATTTAAAACGGATTTTTAATTATAATTAATTTAAATAACTTCTGAAATTCAAAGATCGTATCAACGTACGACAGTTTTTCCCGTCCCTCGCACGAAATCACAAAGAACTGGTTAGTGCCTCCGGCGCTGCCAGACGCACGATTCGTCTGGCACGAATTCTACGCACTTTTAACGCACTTGCGTAGGTATTTGGCCCTCCCTCCCTCTTTGGTAGGTGGGGCATGCCGAGTTGGCACTTGTTTTCGCATCTGGCCTGACCGCGGTGGGAACGACGGTCAAAAAAATAAAAACAGGTGAAGATCATCCAAGATGACGCAACTTTGGTCTGTGTGACTGACTGAACCCACATCTGTGTTGTGGAGAGTTGCTCTCAACGTGTTTTTTTAAATATTTTTTTAATATTTTTTTTTTACTCTACTTCAAAGTGTCACAACGAAGTCTTCCCCTTCGAAGGAACAGCTGGGAGTCGTCCCTCCATTTAAGAAAATATTTGGAACTGAATTAAAATTAAAAATATATATATAAAACATCTCTATTTGGTAACCAAGAGCCATATCTTATCGAATGTCATTATAGGAAATGATACGTCGTAGGAGAGGCCTTGTTGATTTAGATAAGTAATGTCCGTTATTTGTAATATCTAACGTAATAATAATATGGCGTTATTTAAATATTAATATTATTATTATTATGAAGGCAGTAACAGCCGTGATAATTATCAATAACTAGATCGAAGCTTCTACTAAACTATTTGCACGATACACGACCATGAACATCTAAATGGTGGTGGTGCGAGAGTTGCCACGTTTTGAATTTTAAACCTCAAGTCTTGCATAAGATAAAAACTCTCTCTCTCTCTCTCTCTCTCTCTCTCTCTCTCTCTCTCTCTCTCTCTCTCTATCTCCTCTCTCTCTCTCTCTCTCTCTCTCTCTCTCTCTCTGTCAGTGTGTTTCAAGTCAAGTGGAAGTTCGGGAAAGTTTATTGCATCAGTCGGACGCCTTATTCCGTGGTGGACTAGACCCAACTTCTGCAGACGGGTGTGGCTAAAAACTTATTCTTGGGATCGATATTACAGGAACTGGGTAATATTGAATTTCAGTTACGTGCTGTGTCTACTTCCACATACACTACCACGCATCTACGTACACTTATATACACACACACACTGAGAGAACACATACACCTCAAGAAATTATTTGTATCCATCAGTCTTTAAAAAAAATGAAAATAGGTGCCTATACTATACGTAGGTCTATAGTAGCTTAAGCCACAGTGCGCATTTGTATTATTGTTTATTATTATTTATATATACACATTTATTTAATTCATTTTTTTCGTCAGTGGCCCCTTTAGTGGGCTTGTTCCATATGAATAGGGTTTCATCTTTTAAATAATATTAATGTTTTCATTATTATTCAGAAGGAAAACCCCTGTTCGTATGTATGTGGAGTTTTAAGCCTGCAAACGGGCCATTGGCTTATTAAAATTCAAGGTTCCAGAGAATATTGAGGTGTTCACTGGAAGAGACTACAGAATATAATGTAGAAAAGAGACCACTTATTTTAAGAAAAGATAAGTTCAATACATTAAAAATATATCTAAATATTAATATATTTGTAAAATACACGAATTGCATTACTGTGTATGTATCTATGCGGCAGTAATTATTATTATTATTAATCATGGAACAAGGTCACCATAGAGGCCATTTTCTTCGAAATTCCAGCGTACAGAGCCTGGGAATACCAAGTATTGCTGAATAAAACAGTGACTTGGGGTTGGGGGTGGGGGGGGGGCAGTGGTTAGGGTACAATACCATTAGAAGCTTTAGGTAAATCTCGTGCAATACCAGTCACCTTGTACCAGCTGGTACATGGTACCGTTTCGCTGGTACTCTCGTGCTAATTAAGTGTTAGCCGTTTACCTGGAATAGAACCGGTAGCTACCGGATTCTTAGAACTGGCGAAAACACGTTTTTGGTTTGATGGCCGAAATGCTCTCTCTCTCTCTCTCTCTCTCTCTCTCTCTCTCTCTCCTCGCATCTTCTCTTCTCTCTCTCCTCTCTTTCAAAAACTGGAGCTTATTATTATCAATACTTGTTTAGGATATTCCTTGACGAATTAGAACGTTAGTACTATGAAATGCTAATGGCTCTCTCTCTCTCTCTCTCTCTCTCTCTCTCTCTCTCTCTCTCTCTCTCTCTCTCTCTCTGACTTTTTAATCAGTCGTCAAGGACAGTCCTTAACGCCATGAAATAATTAGAAAAAAAAAAATAAACCGTTAGTACTATGGTACCTTTCACAATCTCTCACCCCAACTTGAAAAAACCGCTTCCTTGCTTCCGTCTGTTATAACAACAAACAACGCCGGGGAGAAACAACTGTTCCATTGTTATTATTAATAGTAATGAGCAAAACAACATTTCGGCAGCGCCGCTAACGACTCTAGGTCAACAACAACAACAGCGTATACGTATGTATATATATATCTCTCTCTTTTTGGAACTCCCGACCAGGAACCAAACAAAAGGATTATGACGTCAGGACCTAAAGCGCGCGTGTGATGTCAATTTCTCTCTCTCTCTCTCTCTCTCTCTCTCTCTCTCTCTCTCTCTCTCTCTCTCAGGGAGGAATGGGAAGTAGGAGGAAAATGCAGTGGCCGAATGGAGGAATATATATGTCGTAGAAAGGAGTTCATTAGACCAAGGTTTTGCTCTCTCTCTCTCTCTCTCTCTCTCTCCTGGTTGGTGGGTGGGGTTGGTGAGAGAGATATAGATGTGGGTAAGGGGAGGAGGAGGGGGGCCCATGTAGGGGGTCACTGGGGGTGTCAGCCAATGTTTGCATGTGTGTGTGTGTGTTCACCTTTACATCACAGCATAGAATAGCAACGTTTGAGGTCACCACTTCAACTTTTTCATTCTCTCTCTCTCTCTCTCTCTCTCTCTCTCTCTCTCTCTCTCTCTCTCTCTCTCTCTCTCTCTCTCTCTCTCTCTCTCTTTGATGTAGGATCCGAGATTAGAAGCTTGCTGTGTCCGCTTTGTGCCTATAACAATGACCAAGCGTTATTTAGACGCAAAATAGCCTTTGTACTTTGTTAATAAAAGCGTTACAATTCTTTATCGGTGGACGATCAACAGGCTTTTCAAATTATCTGCATTATCGTACGGTTGAACGAGTCTAGATTATTTAAAATAATTAACTCTCTGCCTTTCGTTATCATAGATATCTATATTTCCAACTTCCTTACGATACTTAACTACATAATACCAACCGAATTCCCAACAACTTCCGGTCAGGAAATAGCGTCGAAAACAATAACTTTCATAATTTCAATAGACGGATATGTCTCTCTCTCTTTCTCTCTCTGGCATCTTGTGAGACGCGACGGTTGCCAAGGAATGTATTTATAACTATTACGGGAGTAGATGGGTACTTTTGCCCTTAGACCTCAAAATAAAGTTGACCCAATGAGGTGTTTACGTGTAAGTATGTTGACGGAGGCTATAATAATATAATATTGACGTCAGGACGTCACAATTACAGGTATAATTCAAGTCCAGGTACGTATATGTTTATTAAGAGAGGAATTGCTAGTATAGAGATGGCTCGGCTCTTAAACAGCTATCTGGCAAGGAATTAGTGAATGGTATTTAAACAGATTTGCCCCCTTTTAAGGTCACAAAGGTTGTGTGAGTATGTAGTACCATACGTGGCCTTTGGATGAGAGATTTGTTCGAAGATAACGAACTTTAGTATATACACAGACACACTTATCTATATAACAATACGCCAAGTTATACAAGGTGTCCATAAAGTCCCAGTACCATTACAAGTATTTATTGCTTATAATGGTACTGGGACTTTATGGACACCCTGTACTAGGAATGTTTAAAGTTAAAATACTGATTGATATATATATATAGATATTATAAATAAATATAATAATAATGTGGTTAAGCAATTGCTGGTTGACGTCAGAAATATGCTGGGGAAACTCCCGTGCATTCATTATACACGATGGGTCTATAATGTACGATATAACTTGCACCATCCTGAATAAACCTGAACCACCAGCTGCTCTCTCTCTCTCTCTCTCTCTCTCTCTCTCTCTCTCTCTCTCTCTCTCAGAATTCGCCCTCTCGTGTCAAATTGTTCCTTAAGTGTATGTGTGTGTGTGTGTGTGTCTAAAGCCATGTACAGTATGTTTCTTAGTAGCTTTGTGTTTGGCTACAAAAGGAGTATGAAAATCTCACGTACTGCGTGCGCGCAAGCACGCTGTTCACATTCCTGGGGAAAAACAGGTTGTGTCTTGCTGCCTGTGTTATCACTTACAACCACTTAGTTGCTGTTGTTTTGTTTTGTTGTTGTTGAAGTGTCATTATTATATCTTGCTAATTACATCTGTTGAACGTTAGAGGTCTGGAATTGATAGAGAGAAAGAAAGAAAGAGAGAGTTCCAAGGTTGGTTGTAGATTTTGACCTCTGGGGCAGCTGGCCGTTAGAAAGTGAAAACAGAGAGAGAAGAGACGGGGAGGCCGATGAAAAACAGAGAGAGAGAGAGAGAGAGACTGAATATGTATAATATACACGTACTTGGGTATGATAATGACATATTAATTTTCTAGTGAAATATATTCAGCCCTTTGTGTCAAGAACGTAACGGGATTCGTTCTCTCTCTCTGTTCACCCCCAAGTCTTCCGTCCTCAAGGATTAACAATATCGAATCGCATCCTAATTCAATCCTTCAAGGGCATGGTTTTAACATCCTACCTTTTAAAAAAAGTATCCTATCCATATTGGGAGCGTGTCAGATCATCCTTCGGTTGGTGGGGATCCTACATAGGGATCCTGCTGAAAATGCTCACATCCTCAATTATTGGAGTTGAATCCTGACATTACCCTTTATTGGGTGAATCCTATTGTTGTAGGTCGAGCCAATCCTGCACTGGTGGGGGAGGGGAACTCTTGCTTTTATATCCTTTCTTGGGTAAGTCACACAACTGTAGGATTCCAGAAGGTTGTCTACTACATGTCACGAATCTATACTTTGGTATGATATCTACACAGGTAGCTGAGGTAGGCGATCTACAATTTCCAAGAAAGGCTAGTTGTGTCGTTTGTTATAACAATTTAACTACCTAATTTCCTCAGTAACAAGCTAGATTGCTACCTATTGTCCAAAGTAATGCAAGTTGTGTCGTTTGTAACAATCTAGCTTGCTACCTAATTTCATAATTAGTTAACTAGATAGATTGCTGTGTATAGTTAGTTAAAAAATAAACCAGTCCTTTACCATTTTTATATTTAGTAAGCTTCTATATTTCAGTTTAAATATTTCAGTCAGTAGCAAAGCCCTGAAGATGATCGCAAAGGAATTCTGCAATGAAATTGTACGTTGTAGATATTTTGACCGTAGATAACAAGCCAAAATTGAATTTGTACGTTGTAGATATTATGACATTGTAGATAACGAGCCAAACAGCACCTTCCAGAATCCTATGCCCTACCGTAGGAGCGGAAGGTGCAGTTACCTGGGCCAAGGCATGATTCATCCTACAGGACTTCGGTGTGCATGGCAAACGTCCCTTGCCTTATATAAGCAAAATTGTGCCCCGGGTACGTGTCGACGCCCTTGGTGGATAGAGAGAGAGAGAGAGAGATAGACCGGACGCACGCACGCCCATAATTGCCGTCCTATACGCCCACGTGGGGGGAAAACGGCGTTTGGATCCCGAAACTGTCTCGTTCTCCGTCGCGCGTGCGCGCGAGGGCTGCGTTGTTGACAGAATTTAAAAATGGCAGGCAGGGGTCTGCAGTCTCCCGCCTTGCGGGACAAACAGTCATATATACACGTTTATTATTTTCCCGTCGTCATGAATGAAATCTTGAGAGGATGAGTCATCTGACGTTGCGTAGGAGGACGAAGGAGTAGACAGCAGCAGTAGGAGGAAATCGGAACTGTGAGTCAGGAGAGTAAACAGAGCCTTCTTAGAAAACCGGCCATAGTTTTATAAAACCGAGCGCGAGAACGCATCAGTCACCCCTTCTTCCCCTGAGAGACGTATTGGCGGTTTCATAGAAAACGGGATATGAGAGAGAGTGAGGGAGGGGGGAAGAACGAGCTGGAGAGCCATTCTACTACATACAAATCGCTCAGTGGCTCAGTGTGCCACAGAGCGACGTAGTGTGAGGACGAACCCTTTCTGAGGAAAGAAAGTGATACACATTCAACACATGCGTCGTCCTGACGGCGTCTAGATTTTTTATATATATATACTTCCACTTTACTCACGAATTCTCAAATAGCCCACACAAGCGAAAGAAGAGGAATAATTGAGAATATAAAAAAATAGTTTTATATATATTTTTGTTAAAACTACGAAGGGTCTTTGCAAAGTGCCTTAATATCGAAAAAAGTGAATTTTCTAAAAATATATACGAGTGATTTTTAAACAAGTACAAGCGTCGAAGCATTTGTTACTTTTTAAAATAAAAAAAAAGAAAATATCTTTTGTCTGGAAAGTCTATTTGAAATAGAGAATCCCGCCATAGTGAGAGTAGTATTTTTTTATATATCGAATCGCAATAAAGAAAACCACTTAAATATTTTTATAATATATATATACACACAAACGCTTGATTCTAATCATCCGATTGACTTGACAAAGAATTGCCTGAGATAAATTCTTTTCTTGTTATTAACGAAAAAAAAAAAACGACTGAATTACTGAAGACTTATTTAAACTATTATATATACCCACAACCTGTGATCTACTCAGTTATATTTTACAACCACCCTCCCTCTTACGACCCCGCGAGAAAAGATATTCCGAGAATAAGGATATATATTTATTCCTGTGATCTACTCGTGTTGTGCTACAACCTCCCAACAACTGCGTGATTATTCTACAACACAATACAACCTTCAACAACCGCGGAATCGTTCTACAACCCCAACAGAAAATATTTTTGTTAGCAGACAAATTACGGGTTTGAAAGCAATAACACTCATTCCTGTGATCTTCTACTCGTGTTGTGTTACAACCCCCTCCCCCCCCCAAACACCCGCTCAATCAATCTACAACCCCGCTCACAACCCAAAGTAAATTACAATAAAACACGAATTTGGAAATCATAAGATTTATTCAACCATATCTATAAACTCGTATCCACAACCAGTGATCTACTCGAGTCGTAGTCTTACTTACAACCGTTGTACACAACCCCACCCCCCCCCCTTCCCCTCACAACAGCCAATAATGTTTGAAAATGACTTCTTGGCATTTACCCTATCCTAACCCCTCACCCCCCGACCACCAACACTACCCCTCAGGCGGAGACCATCAACACCATCACAATCCACAACAGCAGCAGCTACAATACTCGTACCAACAATCACAACAACAACAACAACATCTACCGTACCATTACCAGCAAAACTTGCAACCGCATATTTCTCATTATCAGTTGAACCAGCAACATCCACAGGTGAATATATATATATATATATTTAAATGTACCTTTTTTTTGAGTAAATTTACCTGTGGAAGAATTTATGAGTTGGTCTTTTGTGCCCCATTGTAGTCACGTAACTGCCAGGTACCTTTACCAATGCACAGGTAGAATTATACATATATATTTGTGTATATATGTATTTTAAATATATATGAAGGTAAAATCCTTATTTTGAGTTATACGTTAAATATACGGTATATACTGTATGTATATTGATATCTGAATGCACAAAAACGATTTTGTGAATTTCACGACGAAGAGAGTTTGTGTGGAATCTCAGATGTATTAAAACCCCGTTTGTGACTGACAGGGTTCAACAGATAAAAAGGGCTAACAGTAAAGAACAGTGTGAGACAGTTATGTTCAAGGCCTTCTGGAACAATAATGTGAAATTCTTTTTTTTACAAATAAATGAGAAAAGCTGTGTGTGTTTGGCATACATGAACTTTGAGTATAAAGCTTGGGATTAGAGAATTGTCCTTAAACAAGTGAGAGTGAGTGGCTAGTTTGGTGTAAAAGTAAGAATAGGTTAGAGTTGGGACATGCATCTGTGTGTGAAGGAATGCAGGCACAAGAGGTTCGGCCTTATGTATTATGATTTAATTAATATTGTCGATTAGCCGCCCCCGCCTCTCTCTTCTCTCTCTCTCTCTCTTCCTCCCTCTATCTTCCTCTATCTCTCTCTCTCTCTCTCTCTCTCTCTCTCTCAGGAGTGTCTTGGCCTCCTGTCTCACTGTTACCTGCCGAATATCCAGTTTGGTTTGTTCGTGGTAAAGGATCTTATTATCTTTAGAACTAGCTAGACTCGCTTATGAATCATTCAGTTGTTAGTGGGACTGAACAGTTCTCTCTCTCTCTCTCTCTCTCTCTCTCTCTCTCTCTCTCTCTGTCTTACAAATCTCTGATACATGGAATGACTGATTAACCAGTGTGTCGTCTATGCAAATGAGGTATTAAGGGGCCAGTCGGTATGTTTTCGCAAATTTTTTATGTTTTTGGTGAAATTTCGCTCATTTTTAGGGGGCCCATTTGTTCCTGATCTATGGAGTCGTGTCTGCCTGCCCGTTTGTTTTATTGTTTGTTTGTTTGTGGATGGTGTGTTTACGTTGCATGGAACCAGTGGTTATTCAGCAACGGGACCAAGGGCTTTTGTTTTATGGCAGTAACCTGAAGGAGACAGAGCAAATGAACAGATTTTTCCAAGGTAGGAAGGTAGGTACGTAGGTAGAGGTATGTCTGTACGTGTGTGTGTGTGTATGTCCGTACGTCTTCAGGGCAGAATCATTTAAATAAGCGAGGTGTGTCCCAATCACAGGGATGCGTCTAAGGCGCACACGTGTTTACATCAGTGCCACACGGCACCGTGGCACATTGTCTTACTGAACAGAGGGGACAACATTTTTCACCTAATAATCACCACTTCCTCTCTCTCTCTCTCTCTCTCTCTCTCTCTCTCTCTCTCTCTCTCTCTCTCTCTCTCTCTCTCTCTCTCTCTCTGTCCAAAATGTCGGTGTTTATGTAAAAATATTAAACATCCCGTTTATGAGATTTCAATATTATATATATATATATAATATATATATATTATATATATATATATATATATATAAGATATATATATCGCACGTACGTACACACACACATACAAGGTCTTGGGCGATGAGTGGCCCACTATTTTTGGCCCGGTCTAATTCTGGCTGTGCCCCTGACGTGACGTCATACTTACACACAAACATACACCACACACATAAACATACACACACACACACACAACATACACAACTGTCCCTTCCCCTCTCTGTGTGCCAGAATTATTTTATTTTTAATTGTTCTGTCCTTTGAACAATGTGGCTTCATAACTTGAGGAGATATTCTCTCTCTCTCTCTCTCTCTCTCTCTCTCTCTCTCTCTCTCTCTCTCTCTCTCTCTCTCTCAATATGACTCGTTTACGAGAGCAAAGTACGTATTTATCCCCCCCACCAACTAGAGATAAGATAGGTATAACTCTACCTGATGATTAGACATTCTAATCTCTCTCTCTCTCTCTGTTTCTCACACTTACTCACTCCGTCTCTCTCTCTCTCTCTCTTCCACAGCTGAACAGCCTCGAGGGCGTACACAGCGGCGTCCCCACCCGTACCACGCCCACCCTGACGCCCACAACTCTCAGGAACATTGAGCAGACCTTTCTGGAATTGGAGACTCTGCCTGCGCCCGAAAATCATTCCAACCAGGCGGGGTTTGTGCCCCCCCTCGTGCAGCCCAACGGAGGTAGGTTGTTCTCCCACTGTGGGGGGGGGGGGGGGCGATGATTTAGGGGGGTTCGTGTGTGTGTGCCCTGGGTTTCAGTCGTTCGGCCTTGGACTGATTTAAAATTGATAGGTCCTCCTCCAAAGGAAGATTATTCTTGTCCCTTGTATTGAATTTAAATTGATAGGTCTTATCCCCAAAGGGGAGATTCTTGTCCCTTGTATTGAATTTAAATTGATAGGTCTTCTCCCTAAGGGAAGATTCTTGTCCCTTGTATTGAATTAAATTAACTGTTCATCCCAAAGGGAGATTTTTCCTTGCCCTTGTATTGAATTAAAATTAACTGGTTCTTCCCAAAAGGGGAGATTCTTGTCCCTTGTATTGAATTAAAATTAAATAGGTTCTTCCCCAAAGGGGAGATTCTTGTCCCTTGTATTGAATTAAAATTGATAGGTCCTCCTCCAAAGGGGAGATTTTCCCTTGTATTGAATTAAAATTAATTGGTTCTTCACCAAAGGGAAGATTCGTGTCCCTTGTATTGAATTAAAATTTATAGCTCTTCTCCCAAAGGAAGATTCTTGTCCCTTGTATTGAATTAAAATTAATTGGTTCTTCAACACAGGGGAGATTCGTGTCCCCTGTATTGAATTTAAATTGATAGGTCTTCTCCCAAAGGGGAGATTTTGTCCCTATATTGAATTAAAATTAATTGGTTCTTCCCCAAAGGGGAGATCGTCTTGCTTGTCCCTTGTATTGAATTAAAATTAAATAGTTCTTCCCCAAAGGGAAGATTCTTGTCCCTTGTACTGAATTTAAATTGATAGGTCTTCCCCTAGGGCCAGTTTCTTGTCCCTTGAATGAATTTGTTGAGTTTGGTGCTAAATTTAAATAGTAAAACTGTTCATCATTGAAATTTAATTCAATTTATTCATTCTTGTACAGAACTTATCTCGTTCTGCCTTGTCATATTTTGACGCGAGTTTTTAAAAGCCATTTATCAATCAATTGTTTTTTTTATAATTATTATTATTCAGCCTTCAGCGAGTTACCAAATTTGAATAATGAAGGCCTGTATTGAATTTAAATTGATAGATCGCTCCCCAAGGGCAGACTCTTGACCCATGAATGAAATGGTTCAGCCTTGTACGTTACCAAATTTTTAAAACTGAGTCGTATAGTAAATTTAGTATATCCAGCATAAATTTAAATTGTTCAGCACTTTACTGTATATAAATTGTTCAGTCATGTGGTGAATTTACATTGCTCAGCCTTTTACTGACTTTTAATTGTTCAGCCTTATGCTGTATTCCTTTTAAATTTGTGCAACCCTGAAAGAGACAGACTCTCTCTCTCTCTCTCTCTCTCTCTCTCTCTCTCTCTTTGTTCAGCCTTATGCTGTATGTCCTTATAAATTTGTGCAAGCCTTTTACTAATTTTAATAGTTCAGCCTTATGCTGTATGTCCTTTAAAATGTGTGTAACCCTGACAGAGCACTCTCTCTCTCTCTCTCTCTCTCTAATTATTCGCCTTATGCCTGTATTCCTAAAAATAAAATGTGTAACCCTGAAAGAGACTCTCTCTCTCTCTCTCTCTCTCTCTCTCTCTCTCTCTCTCTCTCTCTCTCTCTCTCTCTCTCTCTCTCTCTCTCTCTCATGAAACACACTTTTGCCTCAATCCCAATGAAATAAGAGAGACCACCTCTCCTCTCCTCCCCTGAAGGCGTTTTTCTTCCTCCTCCTGAAGTTTTCTATCCCGCTGCATGACCTCGAAAGACCCTTTTTATAAATGTACTCAACTAATAGAGACGTCCTCCTCCTCCTCCTCCTCCTTCAGGCAGTACTTACGTGTCAGTGGACAGCAAGTGCTGGGGGGGAGGGACGCTGACGCAGATCCCTCACACGTCCTCCGTCACATCTTCGCCCTCGACGTCTCCAGGGGCGTTGCACGGCCGCCAACAGCCGCCTCCCACCACCACCTTCACCTCGACCTCCTCCGCTCTGGCCATGCCCTCACAGATCCACCAACACCAGCAGCAGCACCTCCCCAGCAGGAGAATGGGAGGAAGACGCCCTGTCAAAGACGAGAAGGTTTGTTGACAAAGACATTTTTTTTTATCTCCATTTTCATTTTCCCCCTAAAACTGCGACCCCCGGGGGAGGTAGGGGTGCCTCAAGGTACCTTGGGGTACCTCAGGGTTCCTTGGGGTACCTCAGGTTCCTTGGGGTACCTCAGGGTTCCTTGGGGTGCCTCAGGATTCCTTGGGAGTGCCTCAGGATTCCTTGGGGTACCTCAGGGTACCTTCCCCTTCCCTTCAGGTCTTTTGGGATGAAGTTGCAGGCTCCACGGCCCTCTTTTCCAAAGCTAATTGTGTCCCCTCCCCTCCAACAAAATTGACTAATACGGGATTCATTATTCAGTGATCGACCAATGGATTAATTTTTCACCTCTTCTAAAGATTAAGTTTCTAAAGATGAGGTCAATTCTCGCCATCATCATCTTCCCGTGTGATTGACCTGGGGTCTCTCTCTTTCATTACATGTCCAGTCTTTAGTCATGTTTGATAGATATCATAAGAGGTCCACTCTGCTACAGGTAAATTTGAAGTGCAAAACTCTCTCCTCCTCTCTCTCTCTCGAAAAAGGAGGTCGGTTTCAAAACCCCAGCGTTTACTCATACAGGAATGACGTCTGTCACGAGATCTAATGTGTACGTAATCATTGCGCCGTCACCGTGATCGGTTCGACTTGGACCCCAAGAAATTTTTAGTGTGTGTGTGTGTGTTTGTATGGATGGTGTCGTCTTGGCCTTGCCTTCTGTGTATACATACAGACACAGGATAGACTTTTAAGACAGACAGACACAGACAGAAGAGACTGCATTGAAACAGGCAGGGACTCCAAAACAAGACGTGACTCACACACGATTCTTCTGCTGTCTAGAACAATGGAGGGACTTTTGGACCTTTTGTTAAATTATAACGGGACCCCGAAGAGACTGCGCGTATTTTTTTTAATTAACGTGGCTTCTGCGTATGTTTACACAGCTTCTATTTATACGCCAGTGATTCACACACACACACAAACAAACAAACACAAAAACACCTATTGCATCATAAAACGCAGGGCATAAGACTGGTCAGTGATGAGGCGACTTTGTTTTGTATAGTTGTTGACAAAGTAGGCTTAGATAGGCTGGTATAGATTCGACAGGCGTATCAGAGAGAGAGAGAGAGAGAGAGAGAGAGAGAGAGTCAGTCAGTCTCATTTAGAGCACCAGAAGGGTACTTGGTAGTAGGTAGACTTTAGGTGGTTTAATCTTATCCCTAATGAGATTTTTTTTAATATAGTTATGAATATGCACGTATGCTTATAGTATGTAGAATCACGTCTGTCTATCTGTGTGTGTGTATATATAGTATATACTATATATATATATATATATATAATATATATATATATATATATATAGTATATATATATATATATATAATATATATATATATATAATATATATATATATATATCTATATATATATATAATATATATATATATATATATATATATATATATATATATATATATATATATATATATATATTATATATATATATAGATATATATATATATATATATTATATATATATAATATAGCTAGCTCTCAAAACCAAGAATTAGTCGTAGAGTTCCATAGTAAGTCATTGGAAGGATGTGATTATTATTATTTTTTTTTTTTTCGTTTCGTGTGGTACTCAGATGGTCAACATCGGCCACGCTGCCAGATCTGTTTGGGTAGTTTTTACACAGCGTTGTCACGTCTGCATCCGGTGGTCCAGAGATGGTTGTTTAATTTTTTAAGATTTATTTTTTTTTCTTTTAGGTTTTGTGTCATGTGATTGTTGGTTTGTGAGAGAGAGAGAGAGAGAGAGATTTTTAGCAGCGTGTGCCATGTGACAGTTGAAGTGTGTATGAGAGAAGAGAGAGAGAGAGAGAGAGAGAGAGAGAGCCAGGCCTTTGTTAGCGCCCGGTACATATGCACTCGAGTGGAGGGTTAGTTATGCATCTAACATGACCTGACGTTTGTCTTGACTCATTTCGACTCTTAATTTGATTAGTTTAGATCATTCTCTCTCTCTCTCTCTCTCTCTCTCTCTCTCTCTCTCTCCTCTCTCTCTCTCTCTCTCCATACTCAATACATATAGACGCACTTTAACGTCACACGCTATAGAATTTCTCTTTCTCTTTTTACCACTTGTTGAAGGGAGCAGTTAGGTGAGAGAGAGAGAGAGAGAGAGAGAGAGAGAGAGAGAGAGAGAGAGAGAGAGAGAGAGAGAGGGGGGGGATTGGTAAGGGCCATATGCAGATGAATTTGCCAGTAGTTGTCTGTGTGTAAAAGGGTGCCCCTTCTGCTCTCTCTCTCTCTCTCTCTCTCTCTCTCTCTCTCTCTCTCTCTCTCTGTGAGACGGAGCATTGCTGTATGTCTAGAAACCTTATGTTAGAAAGAGAGAGAGAGAGAGAGAGAGAGAGAGAGAGAGAGAGAGAGAGAGAGAGAGAGTTGATTCATAGATCATGAGTCATGATGAGACGGTGAGTCATCCTCCTCCTCCACATCATCATAGCCTTGCTTACCTCTCTCTCTCTCTCTCTCTCTCTCTCTCTCTCTCTCTCTCTCTCTCTCTCTCTCTCTCTCTCTCTGACTCTGGTGATGACGACTTTTGACATGGATTTCTCGAAAGATCCGATCGCCCCCAACTCTGGTACTTTTTAATGTTCAAATCAGGACACACGACAGCAGGACTTTCCTCCTCCTCCTCCTCCTCTCCTCCCCCTCCTCCTCCTCCTCCTCCTCCCTGTATTCCTGCGAATAGGTTGTTTTTATAGTCTTCAGAACTATCAAAATCAATTATATATATATATATATAGTATCTATATATATATATATTATATATATCTATATATATAATAATCTCGATATATATGTGTATGTCTCTTGAATGTTGACATCTTGCTTTCATTGCTGAGGGGGGGGGGGGAGGGGGGAGAGATGGTTGTATTAAATGCTGTGTAGGAATGTGTATGTGTGTATAGTCTGTATGACATAATTTATAGTAAATAGCTTGCGGGACCTCGCGCATAATTGAGAAGGCTATGCTAGTTCTTAAGTATTTATTATTATTATTATTATATTATTATTATTATTATTATTATTATTATTATTATTATTATTATTATTATTTGCAGTAGATGAAACCTCTCCATATGGAACAAGCCCACCAAAGGGGCTACCGACTTGAAATTCGAGAGAGAGAGAGAGAGAGAGAGAGAGAGAGAGAGAGAGAGAGAGAGAGAGAGAGAGAGAATGAATCTCACTTATTAAATAAAGAAAAAAATGTATGAATAGTTAAAAAAAAAAAAAAAGACTTATTAAAATGCAAGAAGATTATATGTTAGGTTCCACAGTCCAATAGTTATAAGGAACAGAGGACCCCTAGGATAGATGGATGGATAGATAGACAGTAGTGATTCTGCATAACTCGAAGTGACAATAGCTGTTGATGTTGATGATTATGATGAAGTGACGGTTATGATATTGGGGCAGGTTAATCAACGCTCATTAACCCATCAGCCTGACTTGATGGATTAATTAATGGGGATTAATGAGGCGTCAGACATTCCTCTTTTCTCCTCTCGTTTCTTCGTTTTCTTGTTCTCTTCCTCTTACTCTTCTACTTCTTCGTTTCATCTTTTTTCTTTTTGTTTACTTTTTTTGATGTACCGTCTTTCCTTTTCTCTTGTTTCCTCCTTCTAATTCTCTTTTTGTTTCGTTCTTTGTCTTTTTGTTGACTTTTTTTTTTTAATGTACCGTCTTTCTCTCTCGTGCCTTGTTTATTATTCTTCTTCTTCTGTGTTTCGTCTTTTCGTCTTTTGTTTACGTTTTGATGCCCCATTTTACCTTCTCTCGTTGTTGCTGTAGATCCTCTTCGTTAAATTTTGTCTATTATTCTTCCTATTCTTTTGTTTTGCTAATTTCTATTTACATTTTGACGCCCCATTTCCCCATTTCTCGCTGTTGCTGTTTATTCTTCTTATTTTGGTATTTTTTCTAATATATATTAAATTTTAACGCCCCTTTTCCCCATTTCTCGCTTTTGCTGTTTATTCTGCTTATTTTTTCTAATATTAAATTTTGACGCCCCATTTCTCGCTGTTGCTGTTTATTCTTGTTACTTTGTTTTTTCTAATATATATTAAATTTTGACGCCCCATTTCCCCCCACCCCCGCCGCCCCTCGCGTTTTCGCCGTCGTTAGCTGTATAGGTCCCGTTGCTAGGTATATATAACCAATTTGTTGTTCCTAGCCACGTAAAAAAAAGATCTAATCCTTCGGGCCAGCCCTTTATAAGGAGAGAGAGAGCTGTTAATCAGCTCCTCAGCAGTGGTCTGGTAAATTTTAAGGTATACTTAACTATTCTATGTCCCTTCCCGCCTGTGTATAGACCGCCACGTTCTGTTTTCTACTTGCAGTATGATGACAGCCTTTTTCTATGGTCTTCTTCCCCCGAACAGCTCAGCATCGAGGAGGAAGAGAAGCGGAGCCTCCGGCGGGAAAGGAACAAGCTGGCCGCCGCCCGCTGCCGGAAACGCCGCCTGGACCAGACTAACATGCTGCAGGACGAGACGGACGACCTCGAAGGCAAGAAGTCCGGCCTCCAGCAGGAGATCCAGCTCCTCCAGCAGCAGAGGGACGAGCTGGAGTTCCTGCTGGCCACGCACAAGGCCGTCTGTCGCAGGCGCTTCCAGAGCAACAACAACAACAATAATAACCACAACAACAACTCGTCCTCCTCGTTGGCGGCGCCTCCTCCGTCTTCGACGACTACCTCGACTGCTACGCCCACGACCCTCACCACCTCCTCCTCGTCCGCTTTACATCATCATCATCATCATCTTCCCCACCACCACCACCTCCAGCAGACGGGCGGGGCGCCGCCCCCGCCCAGCAAGAAGATCCTGACGGCGGCGATGAAGGCCGAGGAAATCATCGTCAAGGAGGAACCTATAGAGGACGATGACGACGATGATGAAGACGACGACGACGACGATGACGAGGAGATGGTTCCCGTGCCCAAGCCCGAGGTGGTCGTTCCTGCCGCCGCCCACCGACCCCGCAGACCCACTAGCCTGGCCGTGGCGCCCGTGGCGCTGAGGACCCCGAGCGTGGCGGACCTGGGCGTGCCCATCGAGACCCCCTCGGCCGGCCTGCGCGGGCTGAACTTCGAGTCTATGATGGAGGGCGGCACGGGGCTGACGCCCGTCACCAGCGGGTCGACGGCTCTGACGCCCTTCCATACGGGGCTCACGCCCCTGACGACGCCCGTAGTCACGGTACCATCCTCCACGACGTCCTCCTCCTCCTCCGGCAACTGCGGATCGCAGCAGAGGTCGTCTTCGTCGGACCTCTCCTCGCCCGATTCCGTGCCTCCGAAGTTGGTGTCCCTCTGAGGAGGAGCAAGGAGGAAGGAGGAGGAGGAGGAGGAGGAGAGGGTCGTCTGTCTGTCAGTCTGCTCAGGCTGGGTGCTTTCATCGTCTCATGAAGAAGAAGAAGAAGAAGAAGAGGAGGAGGAAGAAGACGAAAAAAAAACTCCTGACAACCAATTCTCTATTTTTTTTTTTTGTGAAGCCACGAGACCATTTCTCAATTCAAACAAACAAACAAAACTTGTATGCCTTCGGAAGCCGCCTTTTTCCATTTATATATAAAATATATATATATAGACATTATTATATAATAATTCTATTTCCAGCGTATGCATAAATACACGCCCTCAACGTCTGTTTATGTATATTTGTAGTGATACCGCTATGCACTTTTCCACTTATGTCCCTGGATTTTGAGTTCAAATTGTTTTTTTTTTTAAACCACCACAAACAAACACGAAAAATAATATTTCTTTTTCCTAAAAAAACACAATTATCTCCTTAATTTTATACACCTATGATGTTCAAATGTTTTTGTCTGTCCTAAGTCAGTAATAATAATAATAATAGTAATAATAAAAGTAATAATAATAGTAGTAGTCATTAGTTGTTTTAACACTTAACCCCCCCTGTAGGATGTATGGTGCTCATTGTATAGTGACGACTGTGAAATGGTGTAGTTGGCCAACAAGCCCTCATTTAAAAAAATTTTAGTATTTTTTTTACCAACCATAATTTTAAAAAAATTTATTTTCATTTTTTTGTAATTTTACCTCTAAATTTTCCAAAAATGTGACGTCACCATTTTCCAATGTGACGAGATATCTTTTACAAAAATTGGATGATTGTTGATAATTGGTGAAGGAATTATTATTATTATTATTTTTTTTTAATGTCTCGCGTCTAGTGTTCGTCATTGGCCATTTATAAAATTGACGAGGAAACTTTCAATTCTGAAATTGGTGAATTGGCATATTTACTAAATTGACTCAATGTACGAAAGAACTTTAATATATTGCTGATTAAATGTTACCAAAGATTAATTATACGATGTTTTTTTTTACGTGTGAAATCCGGAATTTAGAAGAAAAAAAATTTTTTTTAACAGTAAAATTCTACGAGATTTTTTTGTGTAAATTGTGAAATCCGGAATTTATATAAAAAAATTCTGTTTTTACAGTTAAATTCTACGAGAATGTTTTTTGTAAATTGTGATATCCGGAACTTATAAAAAAAAGATTGTTTTTACAGTAAAATTCTACGAGAATTAATTTTTGTACATTTTGAAAACCTGAATAAACCAAAATTCAAGAGCGCTTCAACAGCAAAATTGCAGTAGGATTTTTTTTGTAAATTGTGAAATCTATATTTTAAAAAATACAAGAAAAGTTTAATAGCAAAATTATACTTTTTTTTATAAATGGTGAAATCTACACACAAAAAATCAGAAAAGCTTCCACATCAAAATTATACGAAAATGTTTTGTAAATAGTGAATTTAATTTACCAAAAAAAAAAAAAAAATTAAAGATTTTGGTATATTGTGAAATCCCGGATTTACAAAACTGAGCGAGAACTATCGTAAGACATTATAATATTGTCTGGTGTAAAAACAAAATCACAGCAAAAAATCCAGATAGTGATTGAAAAATATGAGAATTATAATAATCTCGTCTTGACAAACCTTCACCATTATTTGTTGACAAGCAACCAACACTCCCAAGCCCCGCCCCCTTTAACCAGTGTTGTTGACGAAACCTAGTACTACGCCCCCCTACGGACACATTTTGCCTTACACTTGTTACAATTAAGATTGTGTGAATGTGAAGATATAAATTACAAAGCGTGTGAATTACGGAGTCAGCTTTTGACAGCATGAACCAAAAGAAGCGTCGTTTGTATCCCCAATAAAAAGTGACTTAGAAAAAATAAAAAATAAAAACTATTTTGGGAGAGAGTGACCATCGGTCTATAGACAACACTTGAGGTATTTTTCAAGTGTTCTGAAAAGTAGCTGAATGTGTAATTCGATGTTGGTCGAGTTCTCCACTTTCTTTAAAAGTGCTTGAGGAAAAGTTGTCCAAGTCTGGACTTTCTTCCTACTTTACAATCAAGTTTTACTGCACTGAGAACCATTACGTGTACTTAGATTTGATACCCAGAAACATAAAAAATAGAAACTAATTCAATTTTGAAATTATATTTTTAAACCAAGTCGAATTTCCTTACACGCAACAACAACAAAATTCTCTTGTAAGTTTTAATAATCTACTTTTAATGGAAAGGTTCTTATCCAAAGAAAATGTCAAATTGGTGTTGCAAGATCTAAAACAGCTGAATTACGCAACGCTACGTCGAAATTGATTATGAAAGGTTTTAAGTTTCAAGGTCACACAGAAGATTAGGGCATTTTTTTAAATACTTCCAAATATATAATATATATATATATATATATATATATATATATATATATATATATATATATATATATATATATTTATATAATTTATATATATATATATATATATCTATATATATATATTATATTATATACTATAATATATTATTATTTTATATCATATATACCTGTTTTGTGAACACATACATACATGCTTATAATTCCAAACAATACACAAACATGAGATATACATACCTATGTTTGTGAATAGGTATACACTTCATAGAAATTATACACGCGTCTGTGCACAGTTACACAAACACATACTTGTGTTTCTGAAAAAGTTCACATAGTGTGGAAAATTCATTAAAAATACTGTAATAGAATTTACCAGTACACAATCAGCTATGAATGTCTATGTTTGTGAAAAAAACTACACATATATGTATATTATAAAAAATTCGTTAATAAAAAATACTGTTAATCAAAATACAACTTTGTGTGGGGGGCAAACGACGCAATCACTGAATGAATGTAAAAAAAATTTTTAAAAAATGTTAAAAACAGCTGTTTTATCTGCCATAATTAAGGAAGAAATATATAGAAAAAAATAATTATGTTTTAACACAAAACTAGTCTAGCTTTGGTACGTCGAATGAAGTGAAAAGATGAATACAAACAAGATCTATTTATACAGGATTATTTAGACGTAAGTTTCATTAAATGGATTTTTATGAAATGTATACAGTGGTTTTATTGATTTACACTTTCTCCTCTCATTTTCAACTTCAAATTTTTTAGAATTTCTGCCTTGTATTTATACTAGTTCAAATTTTATAGAGAATATCATATATATATATATATATATATAATAACTATAATATATATTATATAAATAATATGAAACGGAAAACACAACTAAGATTGTCTTACGCCCCCAAAAAATATATTCAAGAGAAAAATAAGTGGCGGTTGCTGGCAACCGCCCAGACAGTGGGAAGTTGCCACATCCCGCGTGATGAGAAAACGTTCTGTTCGTAAGATAATGTAACAACAAAAGTATTTTTATAAAAATAACGTAAGATAATATAACAACAAAAATATGTTAATAAAAAGAAATTAAGAAAAAATGTCAAATTAACATCGTATGTGGTTTTTTAGGCTCATAAACCGTTAAATTCGAATTTTAACTGCAGACAATTGAGCATCGCGGCAAGAACGGCAACTTGGCAGGTGGCCTGCAAATTATAATGGCATGCATTCTGGCAGCTGAAACAAGGTAATAATATATATATATATATATATGTATAAATGATATATGTATATATATATATATATGGATAGTATATATATATATATATATATATAAAACAACTAAAACGCATCCTGCGAATCGTACAGTACATCCTCTTTGCAAACGATGAAGCCCAGAGAAAGATGTGACCTTTACGTTGCAAAAGTTCCTTCGGTTTGGGAACCTTTGAAGAGGGAGGCGATCAATACCTCTGCAACGCCGCATTCAATAACAACATTCTGGCCCGCAGTCGTACTTATTTTGGGGTGCGAGTGTTGACCCCGTGGCCTTCTCTACCCATAGATAGTGGCCCACTACAACCATGTATGCTATTCATTGCCTGGCTCTAACCAATTACGCCAACCGTTGCGCGGGCCGGTGGTGTAACAACATATATATATAATATATATCAAATGATAAAATATATATGTAAAAATTATATATAGTTTCAAAATATGATGCAAGCACCCCAAGGCGGAAACGGACACTTGGAAGGTCCGGAAACTGACCAGAACGGTACAGGATGTGTTTTCAAAATACATGTTTTGAACAGATTAGACCGGAATAAACCTTAAGGCTGAAACGTTTGTAACGAAGCCAAGTCTGAGTTCTGAACTTGGATTCTCAAAACATCCAAGCTTATTCAAACTTAATTCTCAAACATTCTAGTTTATTCAAACTTAATTCTCAAACATTTATGCTTCAATTGGGCTAAAATTCTCAAACATTCAAGTTTATTCAAACTTAATCCTCAAACATCCAAGCTTATTCGAACTTAATTCTCAAACATCCAAGCTTATTCGAACTTAATTCTCAAACATCCAAGCTTATTCTAAACTTAATTCTCAAACATCCAAGCTTATTCGAACTTAATTCTCAAACATCCAAGCTGATCTCAGCTTAAATTCTCAAACATCCAAGCTTATTCAAACTTAATTCTCAAACATCCAAGCTTATTCAAACTTAATTCTCAAACATCCAAGCTTATTCGAACTTAATTCTCAAACACCCAAGCTTATTCGAACTTAATTCTCAAACATCCAAGCTGATCTCAGCTTAAATTCTCAACTACTCAAGTTTATTCAAACTTAATCCTCAACCATCCAAGCTTATAGAACTAATTCTCAAAACAGCAAGCTGATCTCAGCTTAAATCTCAACATCCAAGTTTATAAACTCTTAATTCTCAAACATTCAAGTTTATTCAAACTTAATCTCAAACATCCAAGCTTAGTCAAACTTAATACCCAAACATTCAAGCTGACCTCAGCTTAAATTCTCAAACATCCAAGCTTATTGAAATTTAGTTCTCAAACATCCAAGCTTATTGAAATTTAGTTCTCAAACATTGAGAGCAATGAAAAAAGCTTGAATTCTCAAACAATCATAGATGACCTAAGCTTTGTTCAAATTTAATTCTCAAACGCTGAGAGCAAGAAAAAAGCTCGAATTCTCAAACAATCATAGATGACCTAAGCTCAATTCTCAATTGAACATCCAATCTGATCTCAGCTTAATTCTGTAAACATTCAAGCTGATCTAAGCTTAATTCTCAAACCTTAAAACTGCTCTCAACTTTATTCTCAAACATTCAAGCTGATCTCAGCTTAAGTTATCAAACATTCATGATGAGAACATTCAGAAAGTTAGGCTGAGCTTGGATTCTCAGAAGTCTGAAAAAACAGTTTGTCAGGAGAGATACGAACGAGAGAGAGAGAGAGAGAGATGGGAATCCCCAACCCATATAGTATATACAAAGGACGGAAACAGAGGAGGTGATAAGATAACGTCCTGCGTATACAGATAATGACAATTATTATACTTGGTGCCTTCGTATCCATGTGTCTGTGAGTTGTTTGTGTGTTTTTAACCATTTGTGTGTAGGTTTGTGCATTTTTTAAAATGTTTGTGTGTGTGGCCAAGTTTCAGAGACCATATGAGCGCACACTTTAAGCAGAAATAGAAGACAGGGCCTTTGATAAGTAAACAATTGAGTATCAGATACAGAGGTTATGTCTGGTTACACAGACTCTATACAGACTGTTCAAGTGCTACAGGCACCTTACCTTACAGACCTTACATCATGTTCGGGTTGCCCCAGGTCCCTCAGTGTGAGGTACCTCTAATGTCTACCAGAGAATTGCTAATGCATCTTCCAGTATATTTTGCATCTTCCCATCTTGGATGGTCTGGGATGCAGCTTAGATATTTGTCGAGCTTATTCTTAAACACATCTACGCTCACTCCAGATATATTCCTCAGATGAGCTGGCAACGCATTGAATGGACGCTGCATTGTCGATGCTGGTGCACAGTGGATTAATGTCCTGTGTGCTTTCCTTAGTTTTCCTGGTACAGTTTTGGGCACTGTTAATCTACCTCTGCTTGCTCTTTCTGATATTTTTAGCTCCATGATGTTTTCGGCAATTCCTTCTAACTGTTTCCATGCCTGTATTATCATGTAGTGTTCTCATCTCCTTTGTAGACTATATAATTTTAAAAATTGTAGTCTTTCCCATTAGTCAAGATCCTTAACTTCTTCTATTCTAGCGGTAAAGGACCTTTGTACACTATTTGTGCAATATCCTTTTGGTAGTGTGGGTACCATATCATATTTCAATATTCAAGTGGACTACGAACATACGTTTTATAAAGCATAATCATGTGTTCAGCTTTTCTTGTTTTGAAGTTCTGTAACAACATTCCCATTTTTACTTTGCATTTTGCCAATAGAATTGCTATTTGATCATTGCATAACATGTTCATATTCGACATAACACCAAGGTCTTTAACTGCTTCCTTATTAGTGATTGTCTCGTTATTATGTCCCCTATATGCATATAGCTTTCCTTCTTTAGCTCCATAATTTATTGATTCAAATTTATCAGAGTTAAATACCATCCTATTTACCTCTGCCCATTCATATACTTTGTTAAGGTCTCTTTGTAGCGAGTTCCTATCTTCATCACAAGTAATTGCTCTACTTATTCTTGTGTCATCGGCGAAACTACTCACTACTGAGTCCTTAACATTACTGTCTATGTCTGCAATCTTAATAACAAACAGCAATGCAGCTAACACCGTACCTTGTGGCACACAGGATATTACCTTAGCTTCATCCAATTTCTCATTGTTTGCAATAACTATCTGTTTTCTGTTGTGTAAAAATTCTTTTATCCATCTTCCTACTTTACCCACTATATAATGTTTTCTAATTTTCTTCGCTAATATATTATGGTCTACCTTGTCAAAAGCTTTTGCAAAGTCTAGATAAACCCCATCTGTTTCTTTTCCGTTTTTCATATTTTTATATATGTTCTCGCGGTGGACTAACAGTTGGGTTTGTGTACCTTTTCCGGGTACAAAACAATGTTGTCCTATATTAAACAAACTATTTTTTATCAAATGTTTCATAATATTTTTCTTCATTACCTTTTCATACACTTACATAATATGTGATGTTAGACTCACAGGCCTATAATTACTTGCCTCTAGTCTTGATCCACTTTTGAAAGTATGGGTAATATATGCTAATTTATGTTCATCATAAATCTTGCCTGTATCTACACTTTGCCTTAATAACATTGCAAGCAGATTTGCAATAGAATGAATTACTTTCTTTAACAAAATAGCAGGGACACCATCTGGCCCAGCTGCTGATCCATTTTTAATTTCATTAATAGCCTGCACAATATCAGCTTCATTAATATCTATGTCTGATAAATATTCACTATTTTCATCCCTTATTTCTGTATCATTATCTTCATTATCAATTCTAGGGGTAAATTCTCTCTTATATCTTTCTGCTCATATGTTGCATATTTCCTTTTTTTCATTCGTTAATCTCCCTTCAATTCTTAGAGGGCCTATTTCTAGTCTTCTTATATTCATCTTTTTTGCATACGAGTACAATAGTTTGGGGTTTTGCTTGATATTTATTAGGGTTTTTTCTTCCAAGCCCCATTTTTCATTTTTTTATTGTATAATCTTTTGTTCTAGCATTTTCTATCTTAATTTTTAGACCCATCATTTTCCAGGTATTTTTTTTTCTTTTGCAAGACCTTTTTTCCACTTTCTGATTTTCTGGAACAAGATCCTTCTGTCTCTTGGTATGCATGACTGATGTTTACTTTTATTCTTCGGTATTTATTTATCCACTTACAGATAGATATATGGGTTAAAATCTGTATTAAAAGTTATTAAGACAACCTGTTAAGTATCAAGGCTTTCTGATGATAAGTATCCAAGTCTATTAAGTACCATACGTAGAGAATATTACACAAATGATTTCAAATTAAAAACAAATTCTCTCTCCTCAATTTTTTCTGAATTTTTGTCTGAATTCCTAGTGGGATCAGACCTCTCTGTTTGATGAACCTTATTTCCATGATTTTCTAGAATTTTCTGGACCCCTGACATTTTTTCTCGTGATTTTTTTGGATTTCTGTGACCTTTTTCCATAGATTTTCTGGGTTTCTTTATTTGACCTTCTTCCATGGTTTTCTGGATATCTGACTTTTTCCATGATTTTTCGGATTTCGATCACCTTCCATGATTTTCTGGATTTCTATGGCCTTTCCCATGATTTTCTGGATATATGACCCCATTCCAGCATTTCCTGCATTCTATGACCCTTTTCCATGATTTTGTGGACTGTTATGACAGTTTTCCATGACTTTCTGTATCTGTGACATTTTCCATGATTTTCTGGATCTGTGAAATTGTCCATGATTTTCTGGATATCTGACCTTTCCCATGATTTTCTGGATCTGTGACATTTTCCATGATTTTCTGGATATCTGACCTTTTTCCATGACTTCCAGGACAGCTACGACCTTCTTCCATGATTTCCAGGACAGCTACGACCTTCTTCCATGATTTCCAGGACAGCTACGACCTTCTTCCATGATTTCCAGGACAGCTACGACCTTCTTCCATGATTTCCAGGACAGCTACGACCTTCTTCCGTGACATTCTTGACCTCTGCACCGATTCCATCAACCTGCTCTTGGGACATACAGCCCAAATCGACTTTAGTTTCAGATGGTCCTTAATTTTTTGGGGATATTTTTTAACCTTTCTCACAGAAACCGAAGTCCAGATCTATGGATATCTGACCTTTCTTCACGGGCAGATCTCCAAATGCTTTAAACCTCTTTCTGGAACTGGAATAGGAATGTAAAATTCCAGCCAAATGCCTACGGGGTCATTCAGTTCTGAAAATGCTGGCAAATAGAGTGAAAGAATTTCCAGGTAGGGGCTGCAAAGAACCTTTAAAAAAAATGCCTACAGTGTACCACGTGAGGTACGTAGACGACACTGCCTAGTTTATATAGTCAAATAAGTCTGCAGTTCATTTTCCCACTCTTCTTACAGACAGAATTCCCCCACAGACATTTTTAATACAGTCACTTAACTGTCAAACTAAAACGACTACGAACATGTAATAGTAGTATAGGCTATACGTTTTAGACGTTGCCACTTTTCCCAGACTCCCTCCACAAAACTTTGACCTAAGTTGGAATATGGCGCAGATGTGGCAGCAGAGCGTTGTGCCACATCTTCCTTATACCAGGTCAGGAAGTGTCGACGCCTGAACACTATTGTTTCTGATCTAACAAACTAATTGTAAAGATGTCCGATATCTATCCTAGACCGATGAAGATGAATGATACAATGCTATAAAAAAAATGGTGTTACTGGTTCATCAAATTTTGTAAATTGTTTTTTTCTGAAAAGTCTGGAAGAAGTTTGGCAACGCTGCTATCGAAAGCCATTTGGATAATATAGACAATAAAATAATAAATTTAACGGAATACGGGGAACTGAAAAGAGGAAATTTGACCAATATCGACAATTGTGAAATTCCTGTACTTTATCTTGCAGAAATCTCCACCAAGTCTCCATCCTGCAATCTCTAGGCCTCATATAGGCCTAGGAGGACAAGGTTAAACCATCTCCACCAGAGAGAGAGAGAGAGAGAGAGAGAGAGAGAGAGAGAGAGAGAGAGAGGTGTAGTTACCAAGATATGACACACGACGTGCAACACTGACTCATACTAATCTGACGTTAAGAGGTTTCCTAACATCTTGGTAGTATGACCCAGAGCTTAGCCAATTCTCTCTTCTCTCTCTCTCTCTCTATCTCTTTAAAGAAGAAGAACGCGCGCGAATCTGTGCGAGGCCGCAGCTGTCAATATGACTCAAACGGACCTTGGTAAATGAGAAAGAGATTGAGCATGGATGGTCTCTCTCTCTCTCTCTCTCTCTCTCTTTCAGAGACTAATTATGCGTCAAATAAAACTAAAAAGCTGACATTATTAACTGACTCAGCCCGTATAGGCCTATAGGACTCGCAAAAGGACTCTCCAAACAGACTCAGCACCATACATAGGTCTATAAGGACTCCCCAGCAGGCTTATCTCAACACTTAAAACTCAGCCTATAGCGTAGGACTCGCGAAGAGACTCTTCCAAACAGACTCGGGGCAAATATAGGACTCGTAAAAATGAATATGAAAAAAAAAAGACTCGTCATAATGACTCATCCGAGTATAATATAGGTCTAGTGCCCGGTGTAGACTCAAGAGTCAACGTTTCCTGGAAAGAGGTTACAGTTTTACCGTAAAGGGTGACGAACAGCGGACATTCGTAATATAATATAGCGTAAAAGGAAGCGGAGATAGAGAGATAGACGCATACAGAGAGAGAGAGAGAGAGAGAGAGAGAGAGAGAAGACGCATATATTACGGAAATGGCGGGAACGTATCATCCGTGATTCAGTTTCCGAAATGGTAACAGAAATGGCTCTAAAAGCATATAAAAAAACCTTTCCTAAATATATATTAATTAAAGGGAATATGAGAGAGAGAGAGAGAGAGAGAGAGAGAGCTCTGATTCAGATAATTCCCGGTAATGCTGAGTCAAAAGTTTGTCGATCGTCACAAAGTTTTTTAACTTCTGACTCAAATGAGTCATAATTATCCCAAACAATAACAAATTAACGTAAATAAAATGCGGAAGATGAAGAAGAAGAAGCAGAAGAAGAAGGAAGAAGAGAGAAAGAGACTAGAAAGTGTTCACCGCTTACCCCGATAGACCTATGACGTCATTGCGTTTATCTTATTATCATTAATATCTCTCCATGATTTATTAATTTTCCTTATTCCATTTCTCTCTCTCTCTCTTCTCTCTCTCTCTCTCTCTCTCTCTCTCTCTCTCTCTGACGTAATAAGAGGCCCACCACCACCAATTGGCAAAACTTCTTTGGCTCAAGTCTAGCGAGTGAGACTAGCCCTAGTTACCCTATCAGATCCGCCATTTTTGGCAATCACATTTTCCCGGCCGTCCTAATCCGCTTTCGAGGTTCCTTTGCGGGTCACAAGATGCGCGGGACACCTGTCCGTCTCAGGTCAACCCTTCTACGTCGCAGGAAGTGAAGTTCATTATATATAAAAAAGGAGAATTTCATAGTTGGTTGATGAGAAGCATCGTGCCTCGGGCATCACACCCAACTCTCCCGCTTAGCGTTTCAAGGTCACGTGAGATGACTCACCAAAACCTGATCATCGCTTTTATATTATTTATTTATTATATAATAATAAAAAAAACTAAGAGGGAAAGATGCATTGGTCATTATTTCGGCAATAAGACCTGCTGAAATGAGAGAGAGAGAGAGAGAGAGAGAGAGAGAGAGAGAGAGAGAGAGAGAGAGAGAGAGAGAGAGAGAGAGAGAGAGAGCTGGTGCTCTCCTAAAGCTGTTTCTACAGAGGTTTGCCTAAACAGGACTACTTGTATATATAGGCAATTTCTCTAGATCCGTATGGCTGATAAATACCCACCCTCCCTCTCTCTCTCTCTCTCTCTCTCTCTCTCTCTCTCTCTCTCAGCAGTCAACGTACAATGGAGAGGTCAATACACTTGCCAGAAATGAGGAATATTTTTTTTTAAGAATAAAAGCCAACTGCACTAGGCCTAGTTTTCATACGTAATTCAAAGTTGCATCAAATGTACTATATATCATATCTCAGTATATATATAGTTATTATACAGTATCTACAGCTATGACGTCACATTATCTGGCCCTCCAGAAGAACAAGCAAGTAGGAAATAACAATAGAAAAATAAAAAAAAAACATCAGGAAGAATTATATAAACACATCAAGGAGAGTTGACGATAATGGCTGTTCGGTAGCCTTCGTCAAAATATAAAAATGGTGTTCTTGCTAAAATAGAAAATGTAATGATGATAAAAGAAGGGCTTCGTTGAACTCAAGGCTGAAGGTTTTATTATTGTGAGTCCTTGGTTATATATCATATCTATGTGTATAAATAGTTATTATACAGTATCTTACAGCTATGACGTCACATATCTGGCCCTCCAGAAGAACAAGCAAGCAGGAAATAACAATAAAAAAATAAAAAAAATAAAACATCAGGAAGAAGGATATAAAACACATCAAGGAGAGTTGACGATAATGGCTGTTCGGTAGCCTTCGTCAAAATATAAAAATTGGTGTTCTTGCTAAAATAGAAATGTAATGATGATAAAAGAAGGGCTTCGTTGAACTCAAGGCTGAAGGTTTTATTATTGTGAGCTCCTTGGTTAAATAATATATATATATATAATAATTATTATATATATATATATATATATATATATATATATATATATATATATATAATGTAACTTTGGAATTTCACAGGTATGGAATACCTCTTGACAGGGTAATAGTGCCTTAGTGGGGTATCTTCTCTTTCTCTCTCTCTCTCTCTCTCCAGAATACAGAACGACCCCCAAGAACCGCCTAATTCCAGTCCCACCTCGGAAACCAATGTAGGTCCCTTAGTACGACCTTGGTGGAACCACATAAAAAAAATATATATTCACTTTCCCACTTACTAATTCCAGTGGCAGCCTGGAAATGAGCTTCCAGTTAATAAAAAAAAAATATTACGCTTCCAGAGCTTCCCTTAATCAATATAGGTCCTCGTTTGGTCCAACAAACATCACCAAATAATAAAAAAAAACTTATGATGGACGTCACGAATGATATATTTCAACGTAGCGTATCGACCCTGTCGCAGCGTCGCTATACGACTAAGGACGACCTTGTGGTCACCATAAATATATATATATACGTAAATGTACGAAAATTCTTAAATGCAATTAGAAGGAATGCGATTTCACCCAAGGCCGCGTCGTACTGTGCAATCTTTTAGCGCGAATGGCGTGCAATTATTGCAGAGTTTCCCGCCGAAACTCGGAAGTAAAGAGACAGACTGACGCTAAAACAACAATCAGGCCCTGTTGTTGCCGGAAGTAGCGCCCAGTAGCGCCCTGAAACAGCAACAGGAACAACAACATAGGGAGCTGTGGTACTATGGGGGGGGGGGGGGGGGAGCTTAAACTTTTCTGAACAACAGCTATAGGCTGATGTTGTCGTCTCCAGACCAGAGAAACTGGTTCCCAGCGGTTCCAATGGCCTCCGTGGAAACCTATCCGGTTCACCGACCGTCAAAAAGATAAAACAGACCGAAAGAGGTCCTCGTTCATTATCGCATTCCTGATGTTTGCTCCTAAACAAGTAGAAAGCCTTGGGGATTTCGCTGCCGCCTGCAGTTTGCCCTCTTTCCGTTCCAGGTGCTTATTATAGGGAGTTTATAAACACCTCCATAGGCCTCCAAGGAGACCTTGAGTGTTTCTAGATTCCTACATCACTCGACGAAGGCTTCCTGATTGGCTGTTGATAAGCCAATCACAGGGCTGGAAACTCTCACAGTCTCTCTCTCGAGAGAGTTCACATAGGCAGGATGTTTATGTTGCACCTCTCCTGAGGTATACTTAATATTCTTTGGAGGCTACAATTTCAAGTCAGTGAATAATAATACTATAATAATAACAAACTTTCAGCTATTTACATATATACGGCCCACCTCAGCCAACCATCATTCTGGTACCTGGGTCGGAAGGCAAACTCAGAAGTTTGCTATAGACTCAATCTCCGATCGACGAGTGGGTCGGGGGGTTGGGGGGGGGGGTTGGGGGGGGTTCTCCCTTAGCAGGGAGGATGTCTCCCCTTGCGGAGGACAGGGGGTAGGTGAGTCTCTCCTCCCTCCCCCACCCGGCCCTTACCACGCGTCGGTAGCTAACGACCTTTTCCACTTTACGTAGTAAGACCTTCAGGTCCGTGCTTGAGAGAGAGAGAAAAAAAAATACAAAACTTTACAATTTGCTGGTTTGTGATGTATTATGCTCGAGGTGACAATCATATTGTATATATACTGATGATAAGAAAGTGTACTATAGCCACATTACGTGTGGGTTAGTAAACTATTATCATTATTATTATATTATTGATTATTAGTCAGAAGATGTAACCTATTCATAAGGAACAACCCCACCAAAGGGGTAACTTACTTGAAATTCAATCTTCCAAAGAATATGAAGGTGTTCATTAAGGAATTAATGGGAAATACAGAGAAAAATAGACCCCAATTATTAAAATAAGAAAAAGAATTTAATCATTAAATATATAAAAAACATATTAAGATGGAATGATAATAGTACTAGGGCAGTACTGAAGGTCGTATTACAATACATCCCCTGTACAATAGACAGTCGTACACGTAAAGCTAAAGTACGACCATCAGAGGAACCACTAACTATACTATTACGAAGACTACTACCCCCTCCCACCCTAAAACCCCGGGACACGAAAATAAACATAACAAAACTAGATCATATTCGGCGGAGCCATCTTGGTAACCCCTACATAGTACGTAAGTGAATCTTTCGACTTACTGCGTAAACATCGAGAACACAGGAAATGCCTTATCTCTTAACAAGAGGCCATGGAAAGAGAGAGAGAGAGAGAGAGAGAGAGAGAGAGAGAGAGAGAGAGAGAGAGAGAGAGAGAGAGAGAGAGAGAGAAGTCACTCGACCGAGATATACTACAAGGCTTTCTTAAAATAGTTCACCACGCTGCACGATAACTAGACTAATAATAATAATAATAATAATAATAATAATAATAATAATAATAATAATAATCTCAGATTGTTCAGAAGTATGCTGTCCTATTACAAACTAGTTACTTATAAAAGTATGAAACATTCAATAATGAGGTAGTCGACGCACCAATGGAAAGCGCTTCATATGGTTAAGGACACCAATCTACCTTGAAGAGAGAGAGAGAGAGAAGAAGAGAGAGAAGAGAGCGAGAGAGAAGATGAGGAGGAGGAGAATGAGAAAAAGGGAGGAGGAGAGAGTCAAGTGTCCAAGTCCTCTACATTTTAAGGGGGGGAGGGGGTTAGGGGGTGGGCATTATACCCCCAAATTCACGACCATCCCAATAAGATATATACGTGACCCTCAACACGGGGTATATACCTTGTTAAAATATATATATATGATACGGGTTCGGGGTGTGGGTATTTCTGTGCCCATGAAACCTATACTTTGCTTGTGTGTGTCTGTATGTGTGTATTAGTGGCTGTGTATGTACAAGTATATAATAGTGTTTGTGTATGTATAAGTATATAATAGTCTGTATGTATATGTATATATAATAAAGTGTGTGCATATAATATACAATAAAGTGTCATGTGTATGTATAACATTATAATAAAGTTATGTTTGTGTGTATACACATACATAAACATTCCTCTCTATCACATCAAAGCAATGAAAACATTCACTCCCATATTCATAGTTCGAAAGCTGAATCGCAAATGAGATGTTTGTGCTGAAAACTTACACGGGAGAGCCATCAACAGTCACAGTAACTAACCCACTACTACTACTACTTTCTTGATGAGTTGGTTACTTCTACTTAACATATAACCCTTCCTGACCTACCTTCAATCACTATTCCCTTCCGCATTCTTTCGTCTAACCTTTCCCTGACCTGCTCTGACCTATACTCTGTTTTTTTCCATCTGTCCACCCACCTGTGGTGTTTTGTATGGTAACACTGTGTCCCGGGCTTTAGATAGTTACGCTATGTGTAAGTTTTAGGTAAATAAAAGGATATCTGGGTGTACATTTGCAACTGAAAAGTGTTTTAATAATTTACTGTATGCGAATTACACCGTTAATATTCGAAATAGGATATTATTATAATTGTTGAATATAAGCTGAATGTAACTATCCAAAGCCCGGGACGCAGTGTTACCATACTAAAACACCACAGGCGGATGGACAGATGGAAAAAAAACAGAGTATAGTTTTAATTTTGTTAACCTGTTCTGACCCTAGTGAAGTTTGACCTAGTAAACTATGTAGTAGATATTTACTAATAAAAATATAGAATAGCATAATTTACAGGGGCCACTGTTACTGATTTGGGCACTAAGTTAAACAGAATGAGTACAATGATACTAAACCTTGGTTGAAAAGAGTCAATTACCGTTAGGTTAGGTTAGGATGCAGTACTGTTTTGGTAAAACTTACTTTAGCTACTATAACGGTTGGCGAGCCCTCTCCTACACTAACCTAAGTACTATTGACCTCAATCTGGCAGTCCTTCACTGACCTAAGGTCTAAGGGTGTGGTATGAGGCTCACAGCCAAATATAAATGACAATTCCCCGATTTGGTCGATACCAAAACAGCCTGCCTGGCCCGAGGAGACTCGGAGCTTCTTGGCGAAAAATGGTCATAAAACTGATAATATCCGAATAAATTGCGTCCCACAGTTATTATTTATTTAGATCAATGATTTCTCTACAAAATCACACATAAATTCAATACATAATGATAAAGATATTAATGATATATCGTCCAAAAATGTGGCCTCATGTAGGTAAGCAACTAAGCCTACCTAATACTACATAATTAAGGTCGTACCCAAGTCAATTTGATCAGTTATAAAATATAATAAAAATAATTAAAAGCTCAACAATTACGTACATGTGTATATATTATGATTTCTGTCCCGTCAACGATACCTTAAAAAAAAAATTAAAAAAAAAAACTACTTCAATGTAACACTAGTAAACTTATAAACTGAGACTGGTCAGTCTGCCTTGGCCATTCCATTTCCTCCAATGATGCATTATACAAAATGGTTAACTGGCCTGAATTGGTTTACTCTATGGCATTTTGTCAGCCATACTTCCCCTACAGATTGTGACTTGAATTGTCGATAAAATAATATATTTGCTTTTGGTGTGGTTTATATGGGACAATTTTGACAAAACATTTATGGGTGTTTGTCCGTGTTAAAACAGAAAAGAGGAAATCGCTCGCTTTACGTTAAAATATCCAGAAATAGCAATAATTATACCGTCTTAGAAATATGGCCTCGCTTAAGACACAAAATGTATGATAAATTTTGTCATAAATGCCGTGGATTATCACAACCCCGTCACAATATACCTTAGCTACAGCTTATCAAGTTGCAAAATATGCTAGATAAAGTTGCAGTGTCTGATTATCGAAGCTTAAATAAGGTTTATATCACCTATAGGCCTAATGACTAAGTCAAACTATCAAAGGCTGTGTTCAAATATTTCGATGTTTAAAAAAAAAATAGACCCATAGTCCTACTAATGATAGATAGCCGTTATATTGAATAATATTACCAATCAGTTTCACGAGAGAGAGAGAGAGAGAGAGAGAGAGAGAGAGAGAGAGAGAGAGAGAGAGAAACGGCCGCGTTCCTTAACCAAGCAATAGCAAACAAAGGTGAGAATTCAGCCATTTATGTAGCGCTGTTGCTCCGTCGGCCTCAGCCTAGTATGAGACAACGAACGCACCTTGTAAATAAAATAAACAAACACACATACAAACAAACAAACAAACTCGCTCATATATATATTATCAACAAACGAACAAACAAAGTCTTGTGTATGTGCGTGTGTGTCTGTACGCGCGCGCGCAGCTCGCGTTTTATTTGTTTTAATTACTTTAAACCAAAGATAATTTCCTCTCCACCACCACTCCTACCTTACCACATTTATTACGTGCGTCCTCTCTCTCTCTCTCTCTCTCTCTCTCTCTCTCTCTCTCTCTCTCTCTCTCTCTCTCTCTCTCTCTCTCTCTCTCTCTCTCTCTCTCTCTCTCTCTATATATATATATATATATATATATATATATATATATATATATATATATATATATATATATTCATTCCGTGCATCTGAACAACAAACACAATTTCCCACTTTGAAATTTCACCTCACATGCATTTATATACATAAAAATACACACCTCACTTCCATAGGGGATAATTGGCTCAACAAAATATAATATGATATGATAATCATAATAATTACAAGATAATTCAATGGATGAAATGAGACTTGATAAAAAAGATATCGGCCTAGAAATGACGAGAAAGAAGGTGGTGCCTGAATTCTGGTGAAGAAGAAGAAGAACAGAAGGAGGAGGAGGAGGAAGAAGAAGAAGAGGAATTATCATCATTCACGGCTACCGATCTCTTCCTCTTCTTAAAAGGAGATCCGTATCCTGCCCGGCTGGTTTTGTGAAGGGTCCGAGGGTGTGGTGTTGTGGGCTAAGGATCCGTAATATTCGCTCTCTCCCAATGTGACCGCACCCATCTGCTGCTGCAGGTGTTACGGAGAGAGAGAGAGAGAGAGAGAGAGAGAGAGAGAGAGAGAGAGAGAGAGAGAGAGAGAGCAGCTCTGGTCTTATATGGCTGAGAATCTGTCACTCTAATTTTCATGAGAGAGAGAGAGAGAGAGAGAGAGAGAGAGAGAGAGAGAGCGAGCATGTTACTGAAGGGTATACTAGACCAATACAAAAACAGATATTAGGATTTTAAGAAAATTATATCAATCACATCAATTCAATTTTTTTTCATGACTAACATAAATCCGATGAATATATTGTAACAATGGCTGTCCTATATTAATGTTTATTCATTTATGCAAAATAAATTTTTAAAATTACATTGTTAAATCTATCCACTGTCAATAGAATAAGCATCCTATAGGCCTAGATGAAATTGCTTATATAAGAATTAACTCTTATAAGAGAATTTAGGCCTAGCAAGAGGGCCCGAGTTAGACTCCTGGGTGGGGGGGACTAAGCTGGACACATTGCATTGGCATATATAATAAATTATGTACTAGGTAGTTAGACAACTGTGGTGGGTAAACCAGGGTTTAAAAAGAGGGAGAGTATTAAATTACCAGTGCATAAATCCTCTCTGTAATTCAAAGGCTTACGAATAAGATAACGGAACAAAATAGAGGATAAAATTTAGGCTAAAGGCCGAGCAATTGGACCTACGAGGTCATTCAGCGCTAAAAGGAAAATTGAGAGTAAAATGGTTATGGAGAAAAATCTCTCAGTTGCACTATGAAACAATTGTCCGGAGAGGGCGGAAAGTAAGATCGAATAGAATATGAACAGAGGTACAGTAAAAGGAATGAGAGAGGTTGCAGCTAGGGGTTAATGGGACGCTGCAAAGACACCCAAGTAAAGCTTACAGTGTAGTACATGAGGTGCACTGAAGGTACTAACCCCCTACAGAGAAGTTTTTTTTTTTCCTTTATAAAAATGTAAAGCCCCTAAGGCAAACAATTACTTGTTAAGACATATGCTAGTAGGATTCTCATCTTGAAAATATGACAAGAGGCCAGAAAGATTTTTAAGGAAAGGGCAGTCCTATAGGTTTATCCAATCTGATCTTATGAAATTTAGGCAGTCAAGCCAATAGCTGGGTCACTTTCAGCCAGTCAGCTCTTAGGACAGTGGAAGGAGAGAGACGGAGCTGTTGGGCAGCAGGACAGAGATACATAAAATGGAAACATAGCAAAAGGTTCTAAAAAGAATGGGAGTCAAGCAAAAGGCACTAACAGCACTACGTACACCCCCAATGGGGCTCTAAGGTTACGAGAATATGTCATGAGGATACTCATACTCTTCTGTATACTGTATAATTTTACTCGATCAACAATAAACCATATACTTTGCAACAATACATCTTGAACACATGTACTCAAGATTACAAAACTGTGATATAAAATCTGTGCTAACAAAAATATATCTTTCTAGATAAAATATGTCAGTTACTCCATAAGGCCTTGTAGTTTCTTTATCATCGCATTTGGCTGTTCTGTCAAAACTTTATCCTACATGACCCTAGTGGAGGTACTAGAAATTAACATCTAAAAGCACTGGCAAGTATATAATCACAGATGACCTGACTCTCTTTACAGCAGATCCTCAAGATTCACCTCTTCATAGGGTTCTCAGAACAAACCTCACCTCTCACTTGCACTTTGCCAAGCCTTCTCTTCATGACTAGATCATCATTTAATGTTCGTATCAAGTTGGACTGGGCTCTTCTGTCTTCTGTTTGAAAGCCCATGTAGTCTGAGTCTTCAACAATACCCTTTCCCCACCATTTTCATGGCTTTCCTATGAGCTTTCCTCCTGCCACTTACATACAAATTTCTTTTCTGATTTGACATTCCTCATCCCATCCCATCACATCCAAAGCAGCACAATCTTGCAAATTTCAGTTGATGTTGACCCCTGCAGATGACCATATCTCTCAGCAACTTGATCCAATTAAAAATCAGCATTTTTCTGTCTCAAGTAGTCTGGGCCTTGCATTCTCATAAACAAAATCTTTACTCTGCTTACTAATGGGATGCAGTACTTCATTTAGTAGTAGTCTACCAATCTCCTTCTACTACTGTGCACCCATAATATTGATGTTTTCCTTACTGTCTTCTGAATACCTGCATCTCATCCAGTGGTAAATGATAACATTATCATTTAGTGTCATCAATATTTATACTAGTGCATAACTCCTCCATTCTTCTCTTGAAGCAAGAGACTACGCATCACATCTTGACAAAAAATTATCATACTTACTCGACAAAACCCTCATATTTTAAAAATGCATTTTGATGTCACAAGGACACCAAAGTAAAAGTGGTCGGTGACATCTAAACATAATTAATGCAACATTTCATTCTGGTGTAATTGTTAGTGAGCCTGCAATACAGCGCCCGCCCCCCAGCGACCCATTTTTGCAAAGAGTTTCCAGAACCCAATGCAGAAAGGCAAAATCCCCCTAAAAACTGCAAAAATACCATTTACCACTAAAACTAAAATACTTGTAACTGCCCATTTTAATAGTTCACTGCTTAAATTAATAAAAAAAAACCTGAATTAGTGATAATTTTAGATATGGCCCACAGAAAAATTTGTGAATTAGTGAAAGTTCCCACGGAAATGTGAAAGATATGTTCCAGAAAAAATCTGCGACACTGAAGCTCAGAAGTCTGATTTAAAATTTCTTCACTTGACTTCGGGAATATGTAACTCATAAAGTCCTCTGGAAATTGAATAGAAAATATTTTATAAAAAACAGTTAACCTCCCTTTTCATTACAACATATGACAGCATGCTATGGCGCCAACTTTCAAACGAATAATTTGTAAATATTCATTGTCATCATCATCATCATCATCGCCTCCCACACCACATGATGCAAAGGGCCTTAATGACAATTCTGCTACTCACGTCTTTCATGAGCTTTGGCTTCCACAAATCTCCACAAAAAGAAGATGCAATTTCCAAACTACCCATGCCAGTAATAGCAAGACTTACATTTGTGAAAGAGTGCCCACACACAAAGTCAAACTCCAGGCATCATCATCTATGTCAAACTAGTTGGGGGAAAAGAATGAAGTTCTGAATCCAAACACCAAAATCTTCCTAGACTGGGTAAATGATAAAGATTTTTCCCTGAATCTGGAAGACATGTTTGATATGTAATAAAAATATGAGAAAGTTAATCTTGCTTCATCAAAGTAAAGAACTATTTCTCCTAATTTCTTATTTTACAGTAAAAGTACTTTTAATGCATTTTATTTCTTATATTTCTAGGTACTGTAATTGCAAACAGTTTTGTGAAGCGAATCTTACAGTTGGCTGGGACAATCTGTGCAGTGATTCACAACATCTGCTCAATATACTGAATACTACAGCGCTACCACATTTCTTAAGACTAACCCATACCCCTCTCCTGCATTAAATCACATTTTAACAGCAATAATCTGCAATCTACTGCTCAAAAAGAACAGTGCAATATACCAAATACTACGTAACACATTTCTTAAGACTTAATTAACCCCATTCCATCTGCTGAAGTAAATCACATTTGAACAATGACAAGTTACAAAATACATCAGAACTAGCAACTAACAATAATGATTAAGCTATGATTGGAATGAAGAAGGCTATGCAACTGGTGGACATCAAAACCTCCTAGTAAGTAGTCTTGCGTGTAATCCAAGGCAAGTGATCCAGGTCCACATTCCCCCCGCAAAGTATGACTCCAACTTTCCTGAGAGGAGGACCTACATCTTTGAGAGAATGAACTCCTGCGTATACAGCCGCACCTGATGCTGCTTCTACGACGAGCTGTTGGAATAAGCAGTCACTTGTCAACCTTAGTGTAATGGTACACTCTTAGCATAATACTTATAATAAAATAAAGATGGCTGGATAAAACAGTAAAATACAGAATCAAGCCATGGTATTTTTAAATCTGGCTTCACTACTTTGTCTAAAGGTAACTAAAAGCCTCATGTCTTTTTGGCCCTCTGGCTTTGAAGCCACTGCAATGGATTAAAATTCCATTCGAAAAGAAAAATTCTCTAAATAAAAACCTAGGTGCATGAGCATCAAGATTTAGCAACTTCAATACGTACTACCTCTTTTTCAAGTAAATCTCACTGACTGGTCAAGAGAAGTATGAAGTGAAAGTCTACATCTCTTTTCTTCTTTGGGGTTTTCTCTCATAATACTATGAGAAATTTTCTCAGTGCCTTGGTGACAGCTGGTTCAAAGTTAGGAACCCTTTTCTTAACTTCCCAATCTCATCTCACCAATTTTGTTCACCCAACCTCACTTGATCTGCTATCCTGTTTGATTGTTACCTTCTTGTTTAACTTGTACATAATTCCCAGGTAGTACATATCTGGCCCTTAATACCTGTTTTCTCTTTTTCTCTTCTTGAACAGTCAGCCTGTCCCTATCTGAACAATCAGTCAACACCCAGATCAGATGCACCAAGCTAGCAGTATGATAAAAAGAAACCCAAATTTGGAGTGGTCACCATCCTCCCGTGGTTGGTGACATCAATCACTATCAAGCTAGAAAAAAAAAAAAGGTGTCCATTGTGGCACTGAAAGGATAATATTTATGTCTTCTTATGGCTTGCACTAATTGCCATGGTATCATGGAAGATGAACTGGAACCTGTAGCTGTACCATATTTTCTTTTTAATACTTTCAGCCAGTTTTATCCCTTGCATGCATTCTATAAGACACCTCGTCTCCTACCCCTTCGACATCAGCACATTTCATTTTTCTAAATCAAAGCCTTGTTTCTATGGAGATGGACATGAGACAGTAGTGTCCCTACTGTGATAGTTTACCTCAGTCTAGTGTCTGACATAATAAAACCAGCTTCATTTAGTGTGACTACTAGCACTCCCCACTGAAGAGTAAGGCTGTCTAAAACACTAGCTTGTATTATGAATAAACATACATACAGAGATTTGAATAAAAAAATTGTTTGATATCTTCTCTATCTTAATTTACTTAATTTCATCTTTAATTCAATTCCTCTAAGTTTGGTTTATCCTCATTTGTAAGTACGTATACCTTTCTCTGTGTACATACAATAGGCCATCATTCCATAAAACCTTACCCAATAACATAATGCCCTTTTTACACTATTTCACAAGTCTGCAAAATAACAACAATACTAATTGTACGATCCTTTACCTTCAAGCGTTCGAAAGACAGTTTCATTCCCTCGATCATCTGGTCATCGTTGATGCTGCAGACTGTCGGCTCGACCAAATCACAGACAATGGGGAAGGTCAGAAAGCCAAGCTGTAACATTCAACAAACTCTCAATTGCAGGTATGGCAGTAAGGAGAAGTCATATTAAATAACACTTTGCTAAGTCTTCCCAACAAAAGGAAACGCGGATTAAATCAAATGTATCATTATCGAGAAAACATCAAAAGCATAAAACCAGTATCCATATACTAACTGTATCTATAAATGTATCACTGAAATAAAAATGAATACATTAAGCCATGCTCAAAATACAGCACACACTATTCAAATACTAAAGCATTATATTTACAGTGGCTTAAGATCGATCAATCTGCATTTTGGATACCCAATATTAGAATTCAAAAATGCAAAATGAATAGAAAGGGTCCTGAATTACAGGTGGGAAAAATATTTATAAGTATATACAGGTGGGTAACAAGAAGAGAAAAGTCAGGACAAATAATATGTACTACCATAAGTCATTTAAAGAAGCCATCAATTACAGTAGCATTTAGAATCTTTCTGAAGAAATGAAAATAGAATGCAATGAAGAAGTTGGACAGCCAAAATCTTTGGGAACAGTAGGGATATTACAAAGAATCTCATGTAAGGAACAGTGGACCAGGTCCAGCAACTAACTTTTCAGCTTGGGCCAGACAATCAATTCCACAAACATAAAGAATAACAAGCTATATCTGAAATTCTTATACGAACAGATTACAGGCATTTGTCAGAATACTAGATATATGATAGCAACCTTTAATACTGTCCTGAGATATCTATACAGTCTCTTGAGGCAAAACACTGAAAGTGTCAGCACAAAATGCTGACACTATCATAAAAGTTACCTCATAGAAATAAAATTACATCAGTAATTAAGCTTTAAAGTAAATTATAATTGCTTTCCAATGGTGAGAATCATATCAATAATGTACCTGATACATACGTACAAACAGCAAAGACATAACAGATGACAAACATGCATGAACACTGCAAGCTGAACTGAGATATAAGTTCCAAATCATAGAGGCAATAAAACACAATAGATATAACTGTTTGACATACGAGATCATGAAGATGATACACACTCAAATCTATCTGCTACAATACACCAATTATCTTAACTTTAAGGACAACTGAAGACCAAAACCAATTTGTACTTGTAGTGGATAATGTTGACGTGAATTTTAAAGGTATGAATACTACAGTAATCTCCCAGTACATAAATGACTCATAGGTAACAAGACTGAAGGATGACTTAAAACCTAGCAAAAGAAAAGGAATCAATAATTTATTAAGTGAAAACCAGTTTTTTGTTTTTTTTTTCAATGAGCCATAAATTAAAAATTTTTAAGAAATACCCCAGACGGAAAATTAAACTCCAAAAAGACAATGATGCAATTATGGCAAAAACAAAGATGGAAGTACTATAGAACTATAAAAAAAAATATAAAGGATATTATGGAAATAGAAGTCTACAGCATTGTCAATAAACCATTGCGATGTATCTCACCTGCTCTATTCTTATCGAATCAGCTATAGTTTCTAAGAACTGCGGAGGATCAGACCACAGCCGTTCTTTGCTTTCAAGACACTTCTGCAAATCTTTACCCTCTGGTTCTACCGCATACACTGTTGGGTACACACATACCGGATTCGTCAAGCTCAACATAATCTATATACATCTCTCCTAATCACTACACAAATAGAAAATGAAACATTCTTCTTCAAAATGGTGGTTCTAATTTGCTGAACAGGAATACGTACGTACATGAAATCGTACTTCTAAGTACACACTGAACTGATTACTTAAAATTCAATATCTTTTCCAGCAAAAAGTGGTGCTCTTACAGAATTGTCACACTAAGTGATAACAGAAAGTTCTTTGTACAAATGAATAATGCTTATGAACATTTATAACTTAAAAAGTAGTGTTTTTTCATAATTCCAACAGAAATATGTAGTACAAGAAATACAATCATGTGACAACTGTCATCTCACTCGATGCACTCTAACCTAACCTAAAGAATAACTAAAGGAACCTATCCTACAGGAAAGATAAGTGGTATCTACTACACAAGGAATGAAAGAGAAAGGGGAACTAGCTACAGATGGAGAGAATACACTTTCCTTCACTTGGACATAAAAGAGATATTGTGTTTTGACTTTAAAATAGTACAATACATAATTCTGAAGACATCTTCCATAAAATATTCATAATGTAATGAAATGATGGCACCTCCATGATTTAGAGTGAAAGCAAATTACTGTACATAAATATACAGTAAACAGCTGCAGCAATAAAGATGATTTTATTTTGTGAAGAATGAGGCATCAGAATGTAGACTCCTTTGTGAAGAGAGTGAGTTACTTGTTAGTCTTAAATGAAAAAAATACTTTGATCATCACAAAACGTACTCATAAAACAAATACTGTAGGCTGAAATTTTACAAATTTACAATTCATAATTTATCTATGCATTAAGAAACATTTGTCATTTGCTACTCCAGAAATACATTTACATAAACAGTTTTTACAGGATCAAAACACATCCAAAGGTTTGGTGAGAGACATTCCAATAAGCTACACACAATTCTTTAGTAAATGAATTCCGACTTCACCTCATGTTAAAGGACATAGATGCATAAACTACAACACATGTAGTGGGTATACAGCTACGCTACACAAAGATTATGTACAACAGCACAATATGCCAGACATAACCAAAGAACTCCCACCTGTTGCGTTCGAATGGCATCTGCTATGGTGTTTATAAACCTGGGTGGATTGGACCACAGCCGCTCTTTCTGTTCCAGGCAACGTTGAAGTCCTTTCCCATGAGGCTCCACTGCATACACTTCGCAGACAACGACAAGCATAGCATCAAAATCCACACAAGACAATAAATGAAACGTAGCCCCGAGAAGCCTAAGTAAGAAGACATCTCACAGACTGACGCAGCATAAAAATAGGAACATAATTCACGCTGTATACTCCCAGCTATCAGTTAACTCTACACATTTTCACAGGCAAGGATAAACCCATAAATAACTTAATTATTGGATACCCAAGTAAACATCAGTGAATGAATAATTTACTAAGGTAAAATTTAAACATTGTCTACAGTAATTTAGGAGAGCTTTTAATTGAATAATACAATCACTCTCCTATATACTACATACACATACCCATGGACTCAATATAACTCAATAAACTTCTTATCACCATCTGTACACTTCTTCTACTTTTGGAAGCATCTAAGATCCTCTACTTCCCAGCAGTTTCAAGCAACCAAGATTCATCTTATATTGTTCACATCTCTTAACTCCTCCCTTACAACATTCCCACAGTCCAACATTTTCACGTCTTCGTATTCGTGACATCCACTTTTCACCTCACCATCTAAATGTGAGTTATGTATTGACAAGAATTCTTATACAACTCGTAAAAGCAAAAGCAAAGGGATAGACAAATTAGTACTAAATCTCTCCCATAGGTCCTAATCTCTGCAATTGCAACAAAAGTTCAAGCAAAGATACAAAACAATTCTTGTATTTTGATAATTTACTCAAATTTTGATCTATTTATTCATTTTTTAATTTATTTTTAATCTTTTAATAATTACAGTAACCTCTTCTCACTGTGTTTCCTATTATCCCTTGTTACTTCTTTCAAAGGAACACCATATTCTTTAAAAGCTTGTTTGATATGAATACGGTTCATCTTCTGAATAGAGTAATAATAAAATGCTTGTGGAGCAAAGATTATGCAAATTGAAAGGAATTGGATGAGAACATGCCAAGTAAACAAGGAGACAAAACTAAGAAATTGTATGTAACAAAACAAATTCATTGCCCTTGAGACACACGGAACACCTTAATTTACATTTTAATTTTTGCATCTATGCTCATTTTTTAAAGAAAAACTACATTGTCATGACATAAAAAAGGGATTTTGACGTAGGAAAAATCTATTTCTGGGCGAGGAAGCCGTGTCGCCCAGTGAAATGTGTCCCACCCCTTTAGCACTATTTCTAGTAAAATATTGCTATGATACCAGAGAACTGATAAATTGGACCATGTCAGAAGTCTCTGACTCGCTCACCGCCAAAAGGTCAAAAAAAGGGCGGTTGTTTTTTTGGGGTTTATTAAGCAAACCTGGGGCGGGGAGGTGTTAAAACACTACCACAGCAACCCCTCCAATTAGCCTTTTTCCTCATCAAAAGACCCTGAAAACGGGGAGCCCCGACCCTAGAGGTCACACCCAGCTACCCTGTTGAAGGGGACTGCAGCGTCATACTTATCGATAGCAAAGAAGCTTGGTGCACAGCAAGGGGGGGAAAAAGGAAAAAAAGGGGGGGATTTGGGGGGTTTCACTGGGCGACACGGCTTCCACTCGCCCAGAAATAGATTTTTCCTACGTCAAAATCCCTTTTCTGGGCTCAAGCCGTGTCGCTGCCGTGAAATTGTACCAGAGAAACACCAAGCTATACTATCCTGAAAGGAAAAATCATATTAAATGAAATCAAAGGAAATAATAAAATAGTTTAGAATTGAAAAAATACAATTTATTTACAAAATATACTATATAGCCAAAACATGTGGCAACATTTGCAACAAGTCACATACATAATAAAAATAATTACAGATAATTTGTATGTACGTAAAACTATACACGATTATACACTTATTCTAATAGCTAAAGCATTTGCTGAGGTAGGTAAAATGTTAATGAGGCTGGCATAATTGAAAAGATTCATATGACACAAGGACGGTACTATTAATGATGTAGCAGTAGGAGACACTGGCCTTCCTGCAGCTATTGCATGATATTTAAGATCCTCTAAAGACTTAAGGTAGTGCTTTTTGAAAACCAAGGGTGACTTCCAACCAGTATACTTCTTCAGATCATCAAAGTCCATATATTTGAAGAAGTTAACAGAAGTTGCTATTGCCCGAATGTCATGCACCTTGGGGAATGACCCTGGGCTGGCTTTCTTGATAAAATATAAAATCTGCTGCCTAATGCCTTTTAAGAGATAGTGTACCACCATCTTTTCTAATGAAAAGGGGGCCTTCGGAATAGGTAGACGTACTAGATAAATAGTCCTTAAGAGTTTTAACAGGACATAACGATGGATCCTGCGGAAGCGGGACAATCTTCCATGGAGACCACCTCATCAAGGGGTCTTCATTTCTTAGCTAGAAATTGCTTTAGTTTGGCGAAAGCAACACGTCCCCCGAGGAAAGGAACTCCATATGCGCTTCATCTCTAGATAAGATGACAGCTCTGATATTCTGGCAGGCCTGAAGCTAGACTCAATAAGAACAGAGTTTTACGCAAAATGGTTTGGTAATCACATTTGAAGTTGTCTGTTTCCGAGGCTAACCTAAGAACATCATTAAGAAACCATGACACTGACGACGGTCTGTGAATGGGCCGTAGACGTGCACATGCCCTTGGGATAGAGGTGAAATAAGACTCGGTTAGATTGATACCAAACCCGAGAAGAAAATCTTTTTTCAGAGCTGACTTAGTGGTTGTTATTGTTGCAGCTGCCAAGCCTTGTTCAAACAAAGACCTGAAGAAGGTTATGGCCACGTTCAATGTCATTACTTTGATATTTGATTCTCTGAGGAACGAAGACAATTTCTTAACTGCTGAGTCATACTGGCGAAGCGTAGACTCTCTCTTGTCTGACTCCAAGAACAACATGTTCTGTGGATCAATGTCGCCTACTCTCTTTACCTGCAAACTTCATGAAATTCTAAGTTAGGGGTTTTGTGAAGACCTGAGGAATCGAACACAGTCCTCATTTGAACTTGTTGCGATAGTCTCAAGTCCGGGAGAGGGTGAGGGCGAAGACCTAGTTCCAGGAGAAGGGAAACCAGTTGCTCTTGGGCCAGTGAGGGGCTATGAGAGCCACCTGACCTTCGAAGGATCTCAACTTGTGCAGCACCTTCAGGAGAAGGTTCTGGAGGGAATAAATAGATCTTCGTCCACTGGTTCCAATCTATGCTCAGGGCGTCCGTAGCGTATGCCAGAGGGTCCAGATTTGGGGGCTACGTAACAAGGCAGCTTGTGGTTTGCCTCTGTGGCAAACAGATCTACTTCTAGACCTGGTACTCTTTGGCAAACCCTCTCGAAGGATTCTTGTCCAGCGACCATTCTGATTCCAGAGGGATCCCGACCGAGACAGGGCTCTGCCACTTTACAAACATTGTGGACTCCTGCCAGGTGAGTAGCCGACAGATGCCAGGTGTTCTTGGCTGCTAGAGAAAAGATTGCTATCATCACGTGGTTCACATGGGACTTGACTTTGAACCACCTCTGTTTATACAGTGTACTACTACTGCACTGTCGAGGACCAACGTGATGAGTCTTCTTTGGAGGACGGAGCTTTTTTAAAGTCAGAAACACTGCCATAGCTTCCAGAATGTTGATGTGAAGTGTTTGGAAGTGAGGTGACCAAGTTCCCTGAACCTTCTCGTGCTGTGAATAACCTCCCCAACCTGTCAGCCATGCGTCCGTATGCACCATAGGGACGGGGGAGGAAACTGCAACGGTAACTCCTTGGCTAGGTTGGCGGCCTTTGTCCATGGGCGCAGGCGTTTTCTGAGAATCAGAGGTATCCGGGCGAACTTGTCCCGACACTTGGCATTTGCCTCGAACGCCAAACTCGATTGATGTCCTTGAGCTTGGCTTATCAACAGAACGTCCGTGACTGAGGCAAACTGGAGCGAGCCTAGGATCCTCTCCTGATTCCTTCTCGAAGTCCTCTTTGCACTTTAAAGAATTGTCTTGTTGCCTTGGCAATCTCCTTTCTCTTTCCTGCTGGAATGGAAAGAGTGTGAGAATCCAAGTCCCAATGAATCCCTAGCCACTGGAACTTGGACTCCGGAGTCAACCGCCGGGACTTGGTCCTGTTGATCTTGAACCCTAAATATTCCAGGAAAGACATGACCTTGTCCGTGGCTTTCATACATTTGCCTTTGTCCATCTCCCAGATTAGCCAATCTCTAGGTACGCCACCACCAATATACCTGGGATCTTAGCTCCTGCACCACTGCCTCCGCCAGTTTCGTGAAAACCCTTGGTGCTATATTTAGCCCGAAGGGCATTTACTTTGAAGAGTAGGCTTCTTTCCCTAGTTGAAGCCGAGGAATGTCGGAAGTGCCGAGCTATCGGGACATGATAGTAGGCGTCTGTAAGATCTATAGAGGTGGTGACGGCCCCACGGGGAAGTAAGGTCCGCACACCTGAGAGATGGTCAGCATTTTGAACTTGTCGCAACGAATGTACAAGTTTAGACGGGACAAGTCTAAGATCACCCTTCTTTTGTCGGTCCCTTTCTTTGGGACGCTGAATAAACGACCCTGAAATTTCAAGTTCTTCGTCCTGGAGATTGCTCCCTTCTGGAGAAGGTCCTTGGAGTAATCCATCAATTCCTGCGTTGGTTCCTGATAGAAGGTGATGGGTGAGGAGGAACCTTTGATCCAACTCCAGCCCTAGGCCTCTGGATACTATGCTTTTTGCCCAACTGCTGAACCCCCAACGATGACGAAAGAGGTACAGCCTGCCTCCTACCTGAGAAACTTCATTGAGATGATGAAGGCCGGGATCCTCTGCCTGAACCTGCACCTCTAGTTCCACCCTTGGGCTCTGGCTCCTCCGATCCCCTGGCGAAAAGGATCCTCTACGCCCTTCCCATGCCACCCCTAGCAAACTCTGGTAAAGAAAGGGTGAAATGCCCGACTCTCATAGACCGTTTGGGTTAAAAGCGGGCGACACTGAAAATACTGTGAGGAGACCTGTGGTTAGACGGCGGCGAAAGGAAGATAAATTGATGCTGTTGCTGAGGCTGAGCCTTAGAAGTCGAAGGCTGGGATACCTGTTGAATTGGAACAGCTTGTAGCACAGGATGCTGTTGCGGGACTTGGAAAGGTTGGAACTTCCTTTGCCTCTTTCTAGCCCTAAAACTGGAGGAAGAAGACTCTGATTTCCCTTTTGAAAAGGGATTCCCCAACGCAACCTGATGCTTTGGTTAAGGACGATGATGCCTCGCTCTGAACCTCGGTTACTGCTGAAGCTGGGAAGAGATCTGCACCCCAGATTGAGGAAGCTAGAAGCTTGTTGGGTTCGTGCCTGATCGTAGCCTCAGATAGACATGCTTCCTGCAATTTCTCCTTGCAATCGCAAAGTCGTACAAGTCACATTGCATGCTTAAAAAGTAACGACTTCGCAATGACCTTAAACAGCAGCTCCTGAGCGTCACTCCCGAGCCGCCGTCTTCTGTCATCCACTAGGGAGTTAAGAGACCTTGCGAGACGTGTCTTAGCGTCAAATTTCTGGCTTGGATCAATGCGTCTGACAGCCTAGGAAGGCGTTCACTAAACAAGGTGATTGCACAATCTGGCTTCAGCTTGCCTACCGAGAACGTAGCTGGTAAATCCTCCCACAAATCCTCCCTACCTGGGAGTATAAAGATGTGGGATCTGTCTCCCTAAGCTGGGGCATGGGCTCTTCTCGAGTCACTGCCTGGAGTGTAAGTTCTGCTACCTTTGATGTAAAAGGTAAGGGGTTCCCGACATCAGTTGTAAACATGGTGAAAGGACTTTTAAAAGCTGTTACTCTAGTATTTGAGCAGTCCCACTCTTCTAGGCTCCGTATCCATGTTTGCTGAGCCTGATCTCTAGAAAGGATAACAGTCTCCTTGGGGACCTTATCCTCTCTAACCAGAGCTGCCTCCGTAAGCCTAACGTAGCCTATAAATGGAGGCTGTAAACCTTCGGGGAAAAAAAGGAAAAAAACTTGAAATCCTCGAGCCTACGTGTGCCGCAACCTTCTATAGTCAACATCCCATTGACAAACGGAGCGAAGTTAGCTACCCTCCAGGGATTACCGGGGTGGAAAAAGGAAAAAAAAAAAACAAAGGATGGGAAGCGTGGACCCGTCAGGCATTGCTCTGAGCTTGCATCAAGCTACTAGAAGGGGCCGAACTGCCGACTCCTGTCTGAGACCTGCAATCAGGGAGTCCTGAGCACCTAACCTGCTAAACACCTCTTCAAACCTTGCTGCAAACTGAGCTGAGTAAGCTACCAAGGCTACTGACCTGATTTTAGAATATTTGTGTTGAACTGGTCTTGGTCAACGGCGGAAGGAGAATCATCCTGTCCCTCTTGCGGTACCTTATGAGGTATCCGGTCCCTAGAAGTTAATGGAATGGGACTGGTAGGGCAATAGGAAGAATTCCCTCCTTGAGACCTTGGGATTGAAGGTTTGGAAAGCGACTTTATTTTAGTTTTAATATGTGTATGAACCTCTGGTGACTGCCCAGGCCTTGGCATTGTCTCTGATCTGCCTTTAAGCAAGGTTTTACCCGCAGGTTTTTTCTTTAGTTTAGGAATCACAGAGAAGGAGTGCAACCTGGGAGGGGGCAAACCTCCTGTGAAACCCATGAAGGAATTGGAAGTAGAAGGAGAGGAAGAATCAGAGTCACTCAAGGAAAGATCCCGGTGACTAACTAAGCTAGCCTCATTAACACTGTTACCTGTACCCGTGCCTAGTGTAACGGGCAAATCCTCAACCACTTCAAGTGAGACTTCCTCTAGTCCAAGGTCCGGCAATTCCACCTCTTGCTGTTCAATAACTGAGTCTTGGATTGATTTGATAATCGGTGCCGCTACTTTTGGATCGACGTATCCGGCAGATTTTCCGGCTGGAAGAGCAAACCAAGTCGCCATATCTCGGGACAGAATATACGGCTTAGCCTTCCCTACGTTCCGTCCAAAACCCTCCAACCCAGATCTTGAGGGCGGAGAGTGCAGCATCCTTAATAGACTGCTCAGCCTGTAATGCAAGGAATGTGTCAATACCAAGTAAATTCCTTGAACATTATTCTATAATTATTGATTAATCAGCCTGTAATGCAAGGAATGTGTCAATACCAAGTAAATTCCTTGAACATTATTCTATAATTATTGATTAATCAATGTAATTTAATTTAAAGAAATTTTAATTGATCATTTATTTTATCTCATTTTAATATTTTTTTTTTTTTTTTTTTTTTACAATAAACATAGAACCAGCAGTGGGGGGGGGCGGTAACTTACCGAAGAGGTAGCCTGATGTACCAAGTCGTAGCAGGCAAAAACAGTTTCATGATACCAGACCACGGAATCAGGAAGCAGCACTGCACAGGGGGGGGCGTGGGCCCAGACAAACGTCAAAATGGCCGCCAAACGGATCTTGCAGAGCAGCACTACAGCCGGCAACCAGACACTGAGAGGCCTGTAAGTGCAATAATATATAAGAACAATTGCACACACTTAATAGGATAATGGAATATATTCTTTTTTTTTTTTTTTTTTTTTTTTTTTTTTTTTTTTTTTTTTGTGCCGGGGCATTCCGGGCTATAAAGAAAAGAAAGGGTATATATATTCATATGTTAACGTCCCGGGGACTGTGTAAGGAAAAAAAACCACCTGGAGTTGTATACCCGGAGCTGTATGACCCGGAGAGGGGGGTACACGAAGTAACCCGGGACGGCCACATGAACTCGCAAGTTCCGTGGCAAGAAAATAAAAATAAAAATAAAAATAAAGATAAAAATAATGATAATAATAAAAAATAAAATAACAAATATACTATCTCCGCCTACGGAAAAGTAACTTCCGTAAACACTAACCCTCAATGACTCCGGGAGAGGCCGGAATCTAAACCCGCCTTATGCGGAGAGGGAATGTTTTAGGCGGGTGGATGTAAGCTCCGGGAGTGAAAGAAGCAGAGCGCAACAATCCACGGAAGCCGAGGCTGAAACGCAGTGGCGACTAACAACTCCAGGAGGTGGTCGGCTAGAAGCGACACTCCCCAGCCCAAGGTCCCTGGAGACCCACTACACCTCCCCCTCCGCTGGTGGGACCGGCCGTCAGCGACAAACAACGAGAGCGGCACCCAACTACGGGGAGTCCCACGAGAGGGGGGAGGGAGGGAAGGGGCTGAAGGGGGGGATGATCACGTGACCCCCATCGATTCCCCGCGAATAAAGGATCACGAGGAAAACGCAGGCAAAGCCTATGAAGGCTAGCTGCCGACCGAACACCCAAATATACATTAGACAAAATAAAACTCAATTACTTAAAAGCTAAGGGAAAAAAACATGCTTTAACAGGGGTAATGAAAATAAGGGGCAAAAAATATAAAACGCAATGGAGGCCACTCGATGAGAGTGGGCGCAACAACGGAAAAAATTACTTGCTTACCGACAAAATGAAAACAAATGGTAAGCTGACGAAAAGAAAAAGGGGGAATTCTTGAATGGAAAATACCAAACTAAAATAAAAGGGGGGAGGGGTGGGGGGGAACGGTAGATAAACATCGAAGCACGAAACAAAGAAACGTGCACGAACGCCGACCCCCTTGAAAAACAGGAAATCATGAAAATAATAAACGTAGATCAAACAAGATCGACAAGCAACTGCCACCCAAGACATAATAAAATAAATATTACTGAAATATTATAAGTTACGAGTATATAAATATAAAATATATAGGTACTGAGAAGCCCGCTCGAAACTTGGTACAAAACAAGGGAACGACGTAATGGCGGCTCGCTACCGCTCGCTACGGGAGGAGACGCTAACAAAATCCTAAATAAAGGCAAAACGAAAGGCAAAATCACTCCCTAAATACAGAAAAAGGGCGAACCAGTACTTAACTTGGTGAAGAGGCAGAATTGACGATCCATAACGAAAAAAGAATAAAGAAACCAATAAAAAGAACAGATAGCTATAAACAAGCGTGCAACGCTGGGAGGCTATCGATAAGAATGACGCTGCAGTCCCCTTCAACAGGGTAGCTGGGTGTGACCTATAGGTCGGCTCCCCGTTTTCACGGTCTTTTGATGAGGAAAAGGCTAATTGGAGGGGTTGCTGTGGTAGTGTTTAACACTCGCCCCAGTTCTATACCGACACCTTTTATTTAGGTGAGCGAGTCAGAGACTTCTGACATGTCCAATTTGTAGCAGTTCTCTGGTATCATAGCAATATTTTACTAGAAATAGTGCTAAAGGGGACACATTTCACGGAGCGACACAGCTGAGCCCAGAAAAGCAATATAATGATGTGCAGCAATCCACAAAAACATTTGGTCGAGACTCAAACACATACGTATACTGTATATAAACTCGAGTATCATGCGACTTTTGACGATCTAATTTCGAAGCGTATTTTAAAGGGGTTGCATCGCATGATATAAAATTAGCATATGTAATATTCACATATTATTATCGTATTATAAAATACATTGCATGATATAAAATTAGCATATGTAATATTCACATATTAGTATCGTATTATAAAATACAAACATAATGAATGTGCATCCTTTCCATGGATTCGCAGACTGACGTACTCATGGATTTCTCTTCGGAACACATCTGCCCATTATTTGCAGGAATTTTGCCTGTTTGCGCTATCTTTCAGTGTAGGTAGGGAAACACTAAATAGTCTGTCTCCAGCATTAGGTTTACAAAGCTATGTGGTTACAAATTTACCTCAGGTGCTCTCTTAAATGGTACATACTTCCCTCACAAGCTGGTGTTGAACCTTTTCAGTTCCAGTTTCCATATGATGGGTGAAGTATGGTTTAAAGTAACTGTATACCTACAGTCTGCTATCTATACTTTCAAGTACCCTAAATGCTTCTATCACCTGCCCTGTAATGGATGCTCCTTTAGCAGCATTCATTTGTATCCTAAGTGTCCATTTGATGCCTTCACCTTACTGCTAACTACTGCTTTATATAGTTTGCAATCATCATTTCCAACAGTAAACTGGCAATTATTCTATCCTAACATTTTCTAAGCATTCTTTTAAACTTGTAAACAACATTTATATGAACACTCTCTATCCCCCTACCAAGTAGGACATATCTGGCATTCTTGATTTGATCCGTGTATTTAGTGACTAGTATTAGCCATTTTTCTCCGGGTCTTGCTGTAACAACCTTAAGCTCCACATTTATTAGCACCACTATCATCATTTTTATGTCACCAGCAAACTTTCTTACTGGTTAACCAATCTCAGTCAAGGTCATTTAGATAGATAACATAGAGCAGAGGCCCAAACACACCACTGGGTGACTTTTTGCCAAAGTGATGTCCCACTAATGACAATGCTCACTACTTGGCTGACCTTCTATCCAGTCTCTTATTTCATCTACAATAACCAAAGTCCTTGCCTTTTACACTTAATTTTTTTCATGACACCTTACAAAAACGCTATCCCTTGTCTACTGAGCTGATTTTATTGCCACATATACTAAAGATATGGAAGGGTTGCAATATGTCAGTTGAGCATGATCTCCCATTATGGAATCTAAACTGGCTGTTAAGAATGAAACAGTATGAGTCTAACTGTTACTTTCTGATAAATTTCAGTATCTTTTCCAAGGACAGGTCAGACTCATAAGCCTAATAGTTTCCCAGTTCATCTTTAGCACCCTTCTTGAAATGATATTGTTAAACTACAATAAAGTTTTGTACATACTTACCTGGCAGATATATACTTAGCTATAGTCTCCGACGTTCCCGACAGAATTTCAAATCTCGCGGCACACGCGACAGGTAGGTCAGGTGGTCTACCTTACCCGCCGCTGGGTGGCGGGTGTATGAACCAATCCCCCTTTCCTGTCAGATTTTCTCTTCCACCCCCTGTACTGCCTGAGGGGAGGCTGGGTGGGGCTGGGCCATTAATCGGGTGTAGATATCTGCCAGGTAAGTATGTACAAAACTTTATTGTAGTTTTAACAATATCATTTTTGTACATGAACTTTCCTGTCAGATATATACTTAGCTGATTGGCACCCTTGGTGGAGGGTAAGAGACAGCTAAATAACAATAGAAAGAAGGGAAACAACTGGTGTTGTAGGATATAAAAACCTTGGTTCTTACCTGTTCAGGCAGAAGACTTCATAGATACTGTCTCTGAGTCTGCATTGCCTGGAGAGCTACAGCTAGGGACGTGACCTGTTGCTGAAAGACTCTCGGATCTACCACCGTATATATGATCCCCTGTGTGTTGAATCCCAAGTCGGATCATGTCAAAGGGAACTTCGTCCGCTTACTTAAAACAGATCCTCACCACTACTACCGCAAGGAGCCAAAAAACTCATCAGACCACCAAAACCAAACTAACTAGGGTTAGTACTACGACAGAAAGAGATGCCTCCCTTGCATCCTCTTTCAGACAACCATAACTAACAAATACAAAACATAGGGTAAAAATGATATTGTTATGATACAATAAAGTTTCATACATACTTACCTGGCAGATATATACTTAGCTATAGACTCCGTCGTCCCCGACAGAAATTCAAATTTTGCGGCACTCGCTACAGGTAGGTCAGGTGATCTACCGCCCTGCTCTGGGTGGCAGGACTAAGAACCATTCCCGTTTTTCTATCAGATTTTCTCTTCCACCTGTCTCCTGCGGGGAGGCTGGGTGGTGGCCATCAATCGTATATATCTGCCAGGTAAGTATGTATGAAACTTTATTGTATCATAACAATATCATTTTCATACATTCAACTTCCCTGTCAGATATATACTAAGCTGATTGGCACCCTTTGGTGGAGGGTAAGAGACAGCTAACTACTGAATAGACAAGTAAACAACATATGTTGTAGGTATTTATAGACCTTGTTTTCTTACCTGATTAGGTGGAGGACTTCGGGGCTACTGCCTGGGAGTCTGGCTTCACCTCAAGAGCCTTAGCGAGATAGTGATCTGTGGCCAAGAGTTCTTGTGGGTCTGTCGATGGGGTCTTATCCACTTACTCGGCAGAGCCTGACTGGCATTTGTCAATGGGTGCTAATCCGCTTATATGACAACACGCCTTATTTAAGGAGCACACAACCGATCCCGATCACCCGATCCTAACACCTGTGTTAGTTCTAAGATTGCTAAGAGTTATCCCCCAAACTCTTCACAAACAACCCATAACTCGAATTACACAGACAATATGCACACACTAAAGTACAAAAAAAAATTTGTACCCCTCTAATAGTCAGATACCACTCGAGTTCCTTACTGAACCGAAGCGACGGCCGCCTGTGCGACATCTGACACTGCTTCCAGCAGGAAGCCGAGAACGTATCCGACAAAATTTTTTGAATCAATTTTATCTTTGAATTATATTAACGTGGCTTTCTTTAACACAGGTGGTTAAAATAAAAGCTCTTGAGTTTTTTTAGTGGTAATAGGCCTATAAAAAGTGTGCTATAGACAGGCTAGGTTAAATTAGTTAAACATTCTTAATCATTCTCTCTCTCTCTTAACAAGGTGGCGATAGGCCTATAAACAACATGGAATAGTCGTAGGTTAAACTAGTTAAATACTAAAACATTCTGAATAACTCTCTCTCTCTCTCTCTCTCTCTCTCCTTCTCTCTCTCTCTCTCTCTTTCCTTCCTTGAAACAATCCGTAGCATGCTTGTTAAGCACAAAAGCACGATGTCTGTTTTTTTTTTTTCATACAAAGCAATTGTCTTTTGTCCTCAGCTTCAATGGCGACTTGACAGAATGGGAAAAAGTTGGCTGATGTTTGTGGTGTTGACTTTGTTGCCTCAGGAGCCATATTCAGGAGCCATTGACACCTGCACTGGTCCCCAATAACGTAGCGAGAGACAACAGAAATAGGCCACTTTGCCTTGTTTTAATATCTCGAAAGGAAGCCCTGTGAGGTGGTTCGAACCTTTCGGAAGACAGAAATTTTAGGACCACGTCCAGATTCCAGCTCGGAACTCTAGGTTCTATTGATTTGGAAGTTTCGAAAGAACGAATGAGATCATGCAAATCCTTATTGTTGGCCAAATCTAATCCTCTGTTCCTGAATACAGCCGAGAGCATACTCCTGTATCCTTTAATGGTTGGTACAGAAAGATGCGATTTCTCCCTCAGGAAAAGAAGGAAATCTGCAATCTCGGTCACAGAGGTATTGGAGGAGGACAGCTTCTTCGACCTACACCAACTTCTGAACACCTCCCACTTCGATTGGTATACCTCGCATAGTAGATAATCTGCGGGCTCTAGCAATTGCGTTTTGCCGCCTTGCAAGAAAACCCTCTCGCTCTGACAAGTCTTTCGATAGTTGAAAGGCAGTCAGAGCAAGAGCGGGGAGGTTTTGATGGTACCTCTTGAAGTGGGGTTGTTTGAGCAGATCTGTCCTGTTTGGAAGAGATCTGGGGTTGAAGTCCACCACCGTTTCCACTCCATACCTCTGTGAACCAATCTCGGGCTGGCCAATATGGGGCTATCAGAGTCATCATTGTCCCCTTCGAGGCCACGAACTTTCTGACCACTTCCCCCAGGATCTTGAATGGGGGAAAAGCGTACACATCCAGTCCGGACCAATTCAGGAGAAAGGCGTCTACTGCAAAAGCTCTGGGATTGTGTGCCAGAGCGCAAAAGGTGTCTATCCTCTTGGAGAGGAACGTGGCGAACAGGTCTATTTGAGGCTTCCCCCAAAGAGACCAAAGGATCTGACACACTTCTGAGTGGAGGGTCCATTCTGTGGTAAGGACCTGGAACCTCCTGCTCAGCCTGTCCGCTCTCACGTTCCTCTTCCCTTGGACAAACCTTGTCAGTAGAGTTATATTTCTTTGATTCGCCCAAATAAGAAAATCTCTTGTCAGTTCGTATAGAGCGAGAGAGTGAGTCCCTCCTTGTTTTCTTACATAAGCCAGAGTGGTGGTATTGTCGGAGTTTATCTGCACTACCCCGTCGAAGCCTTTTAAAGCCAGATGAATGGCTAAGAGCTCCTTGCAATTTATGTGCCATGACACCTGCTCTTCCGACCAGGTGCCTGACACTTCTCTGGATCCTAAGGTTGCACCCCAACCTGTCTCCGACGCGTCTGAAAATAATATCAGGTTCGGGTTCCGAACTTGCAGGGACACACCTCTGTTTTCCTTTAGAGGGGGTAACCATCACCTTAAGTGATTTTTCACTTCTACCAGAATTGGAAAAGTATCGGAGAGCTGTCCTGTCTTCCAATTCCAATTCCTTTTCAAGAAGAACTGTAGAGGACGGAGATACAGTCTTCCTAGAGGAAAGAACTGTTTCAGCGAGGAAAGGGTCCCCAGAAGGCTCAACCATTCGCTCGCTGAACTGCGCTCCTTCCCTAAGAAGCTGGAGACTGTGGCGCAACCTTTCGATATTCTCTCTTGAGAAGGAAACACTCGAAAACCCCGAGAATCCATCCGAATCCCCAGATAAACCATGTTCTGGCTGGGGATCATCTGAGATTTCTCGAGGTTTACGATCAATCCTAATGACTTTGTCAGGTCTAATGTCGTTGAAAGGTCCTCCAAACACTGTTTCTGCGACCTGGCCCTGATGAGCCAGTCGTCCAGGTATAGGGAGATGTTTATTACCATCAGATGTAGATGTCTTGCTACATTCTTCATTATACTTGTGAAGACTTGAGGAGCCGTGGACAGGCCGAAACACGGCCCTGAACTGATAGATCCTTCCCTCCATCATGAAACGAAGGTACTTCCTCGACGAATGATGAATCGGGATGTGGAAATAGGCGTCTTGAAGATCGAGAGACGCCATCCAATCTCCTTGGCGAAGGGCTGCAAGGACTGAAGCAGACGTTTCCATGCTGAACTTCTGTTTCTCCACAAATTTGTTCAGCGCACTTACATCCAGTACCGGTCTCCACCCCCCCGAAGCTTTCGCTACTAGAAAAAGGCGATTGTAAAACCCCGGGGAGTTGCGATCCAGTACCAGCTCGATTGCTCTTTTGTCCCACATCTGTTCTACCGTTTGACGAAGAGTATCCATCAGTACAGGGTTCTTGTGTCTGGCGGACAGTTCCCTCGGTGTTGATGTTAGGGGAGGGCTGTCCTTGAATGGGATATAATATCCCTTCTTGATGACCGACATGGACCATGTGTCGGCTCTATGTTGCCCAGGCTTCCGCAATTCTTGTAACCTGGCACCTACAGGTGTTTGGAGGATCACTTTCTCATTTCCCCTTCTTAAAGGGTCGGAAGGAAGCTCTTCCTCTTCTTTCCGTCGTTTTTTCTTCTTGGAAAATAGTGTCTAGCCGGAGGGCCCCTCCCGAAAGGGGCTGATGCTGGCTAGTTGGACGAGCCCCTTTCTTTTCCTCATTGGCCACAGGCCTATTCTTCCTCAAAGACTGCCTGAGGAGATCTTGAGTCGCCTTCTCAGTTAGTGAATGTGCAATGTCCTTCACCAACTGAGAAGGGAACAAATGCTCTGAAAGATGAGCGAACAACAAGGCGGATCTCAGCGAAGGAGAGATGGCCTTAGTGAGCAAAGCACTATAAACTGCCCTCTTCTTCAGCATTCCCGCACCAAAGAGGGAGGAGACCTCTGCCGACCCATCCTGAACAGCTTTATCTATGCATGTCAGTATGCTATGCAAAGCTTCCGGGTTTAGGTCTTCCGCTTCCTGGGACTTCTTAGCCAAAACCCCAAGGGACCAATCCAGGAAATTAAACACCTCCAAGACGTGGAAAAGTCCCTTGAGGAGATGGTCCACTTCCGAAAGACCCCATGTTGCTCGGGCCGAGTTCAAGGTGTGCCTTCTCGAGGAGTCTACGAGGCTCGAGAAGTCCGATTCGGCAGAAGTAGGCAGAGACAAACCCATATTTTCTCCCGTCTCATACCATATACCTCTTCTACCCGTTAGTTTGGCAGGAGGCATACAAAAGACCGTCCTCCCTAGTTCCTTTTTAGTCTTAATCCAGGAATCTAGAGACTGAAGGGCCCTCTTCATAGATATGGCCAGTTTCATCTTAAGGAAGGACGAAGACTTGAGCAATTTAGCGCTCGAAAAAAGAGCGCGCGGAGAAAGAGGAGCAGCTGGAGTCAAAGAATCTCCATATTCTTCTAGAAGGAGAGAAGTAAGAACTTTATAGTTCGACAGTCCTTCTTTATTAGTTACCTCGTCTTCCGATACGTCCTCTAAGTCGAGAGGATCGGAAGGAGAAAGCTCCCTTCTTTCGCTTGTCTCTTCCTTTGACTTCTTCCTTTCTGTTGATGAAGAACATCTAACAGGCGAGGGACTAAGAGCTATGGACTCCCTACGCCTATCCTTAGGAGAATCTAGGTTAATTGGAGCCTGGCGCCTGGTTGGCTCCTGGCGCCTATCAGGCTCTTCGCGTATAGATGGCCGCCTGTGCGACAACTCCCCTGGAAGGCTCGTTGCGCCTGACAGGAGATCGGTGTCTAGATCTTTTGACAGGAAGCTTGTCGTCCTTTCTGTGAGGAGGCTCCTTGGAAAGGACTCCTACCAACGATGCTAGCTGTTCCTGCAAATTCATCAAAATCTTCCTGGTAGAAGACTCCCCTTCTTCAAAAACAGGAGAGGGAGATCTGGAAGGCGCTTGAGGCTCCCTTACAGCAAAGGGAGTTAACTCCTTTGTAGCTCTCTTTATGACCGAAGGCGCTTCTTCTTCGGGAAAGCGCTCGGGGCTAGAGTTCAACTCAGGCTCTTTCCAGTTTCTCTTAAACGGACGGGAAAGCTTCGTATCTTTCCATCCTCGTTTCGGTGAGGGAGATCCCGATGACGAAAAGCACTCTCATAGGACGCTTTTTCTGTAGCGATCCCTGGCAGTCTGAGATGTAACAGATTCTGCCGAAGGGACGCCTGATCGTTGGGGATTCTCTACAACCTCCGTACGGCTTTCGACTTTCCTTCTCCTCTGGGCCAGGGAGCTTGGAAGCGTTCTAGGCCTGGGAGCGTCGCAGAGACAACCAGACGCCCCCTCCACTACACTGGGGACACTTATATCACTCGAAATATCACCCTCACTCTGCTTACCTTCTAATGCCACCATTTTCTCTTGCATTTTTTGAAGGGAAGCCTTGAGTTCTGCAATTTCAGAAGCCGAATCAGAAGGATTAGCAACCTGTGATCGGCCTGATAAAGATGGAGAATAATATTGAGCAGAAGAAGCTACAGAACTAGATCTACTAAGGCTTTTATAAGCCGCCTTTCTCTCTCTATCCTTCTCTAACTTCTTCAAGTAAGAAGTGAGAATCTTCCATTCCTGAGCACTCAATCTTTCACACTCATTACATGTGTTATCTAAAGAACACTCAACAACTCTACATCTACGGCATGCAGTGTGAGGATCTACCGAAGCTTTCGGAATCCTCACCTTACAGCCTTCATTCACACACACACTCTGAAACCAACACTAGAGTCAGACATATTCAAGAAAAATCCAAAGCCAAGTCCAAAAACAGTTCCACGATAGCGAATGCCACACAAAAATTGAAGTACGTACGTCACCAAAAATCGGTCGAAAGAAGATCAAAAGCGTTGAAAAAAGAATTCCAGTCAGGAGGTAGTAACAACAATGTTGACACCACCGGCGACAGAGAAAATCTGATAGAAAACGGGAATGGTTCCTAGTCCTGCCACCCAGAGCAGGGCGGTAGATCACCTGACTTACCGTAGCGAGTGCCGCAAAATGATATTGTTATAATACAATAAAGTTTCATACATACTTACCTGGCAGATATATACATAGCTAAGACTCCGTCGTCCCCGACAGAAATTCAAATTTCGCGCCACTCGCTACCGGTAGGTCAGGTGATCTACCTGCCTGCCCTGGGCGGCAGGACTAGGAACCATTCCCGTTTTCTATCATATTTTCTCTCTTCCACCTGTCTCCTGCGGGGAGGCTGGGTGGGCCATTAATCGTATATATCTGCCAGGTAAGTATGTATGAAACTTTATTGTATTATAAACAATATCATTTTCATACAATGAACTTACCTGTCAGATATATACATAGCTGATTGGCACCTTTGGTGGAGGGTCAGAGACAGCTAATATGGAATAGACAGGTAAACAACATATGTTGTAGGTATAAAAGAAAAAACCTTGGTTCCTACCTGATAGGTGGTAGACTTCGTGGCTGTAGCCTGGTAGTCTGCATCACCTCAAGACTTTAGCGAGATATTAGATCTATGGCTAGAGTTCTGTGGGTCTGTCGATGGGTATAAAGAACCGCTTACTCGGCAGAGCCTAAAAGGACTTTGTCAATGGGTACTGGACCACTTCTATGACAACACACCTTGTGAAGGAGCATAACCAATCCGACCACCTGATCCTAACCACCATGTTAGTATATAGAATTGTTCTGAGTTATCCCCGAACTCATTACAAACAACCCATAACTCGAAACGAAAAACGCATTCATACAAAAATTCTCAAAAAAATTTTTATACTCCCCTAAGAGATATCACAAGAGTTCCTTACTGAACAACAGTGACTGGCCGCCAGTGCAGCACCGAGCCCTCTTTGTCAGCAGAAATCTAGAACATCTAGTAGAAGGTATGTACAAATTTAAGGATTGGTGTTTGCTCCCGTACCCAGTATTGTATCCGCCGATACAAAAGGTCCCACCCAGGAAAAACATTTCTCGTAGGTCACGCGAACGTCTTTAAGATAGTGAGATGCAAAAACTGAATTGCACCTCCAATATGTCGTGTCAATGATTTTCTTTAACGACATTATTCTTCTGAAAAGAGAGAGACGTCGCCACTGCTCTAAACTTCATGGGCTTTTACTCTAAAAGCGGAAAAGAGTCGTCAGGACAGAACTTGTGAGCATCCGTAATGACGCTCCTAATGAAGAAAGCTAATGCGTTCTTAGACATGATTCTTGTGGGGTCCTTATCGAACACCAAAAAGACTTTGTCTAGAGCCTCCCATTTGTTTCTTTCTTTGTAAGAAGAACTTCAAGGCTCTTACCGGGCAAAGAGACCTCTCTGTTTCTCTCCCTACTAGACTCGATAAGCCTTTGATCTCGAATCTCTTGGGCGGGATTCGATGGATTTTCATTCTTCGCTAGAAAAAGAGTTCTAAACGAGCAAAAGGCCGAGTCTTTGTTAAAGCCGACTTCATCTTCTAGGGCATGAAGTTCGCCAACTCTTTTGGCTGTCGCCAAAGATAGGAGAAACAAGCATTTTTCTTGTTTATATCCCTGAACGAAGCTACGTGGGGAGGCTCAAATCTGTCAGACGAAAGGAACTTGAGAACTACGTCCAGGTTCCAGCTGGGAGGAGTTAGTTTCCTTCGATTTTGTCGTTTCAAACGATCTAATCAAGTCGTGCAGATCTTTATTCTCAGCAATGTCTAGGCCTCTGTTTCTAAATACTGCCGAAAGCATGCTCCTGTATCCTTTGATCGTCGATACAGACAAATGAGAGACCTCTCTCAAGAACAAAAGGAAATCAGCGATTCGGTTATAGAGGTACTGGAGGAGGACAACTTCTTAGACTTACACCACCTTCTGAATACCTCCCACTTCGACTGATAGACTCGTCTAGTTGGAAGCTCTGCGGGCTCTAGCGATAGCGCTTGCAGCTTCGCGAGAAAACCCCCTCGCTCTGACAAGTCTTTCGATAGTCGAAAGGCAGTCAGCGCGAGAGCGGGGAGGTTTTGATGAAACCTCTCGAAGTGTGGCTGTCTGAGAAGATCCATCCTTTTTGGAAGGGATCTTGGGAAGTCTACTGTCCACTCCAGCACCTCTGCAAACCAATCTTGTGCTGGCCAAAACGGGGCTATCAGGGTCATCCTTGTCCCGTTGGGACCGCTACGAACTTTCTCAACACTTGTCCCAGGATTTTGAAAGGGGGAAAGCGTACACATCCACATGAGACCAGTCCAGCAGGAAGGCGTCGACCACGAGAGCTCTTGGGTCTTCCACCACTGAACAAAAAAACTTCCAGCCTTTTGGAAAGGAATGTGGCGAACAGATCTACGTGAGGAGTGCCCCAAAGATCCCAAAGACTCTGACACACCTCTGAATGAAGAGTCCATTCTGTGTGAAGGACCTGGCTTCTCCTGCTCATCTGTCCGCCCTGACGTTTCTCGTCCCCTGAACAAATCTTGTCAGGAGGGAGATGTTTCTTTGTGAGGCCCAAATTAGCAGATCTCTTGCTATCTCGTAAAGCGACACTGATGCGTTCTCCTGGGGAGTTGGGTGGTTGGTTTTTTTTGTGAGTGTTTAGTGATTGTGTTCGTTACCCCCTTGTTTCCGAATGTAGGACAGGGCTGTAGTGTTGTCCACATTCACTTGGACCACACTGTTCGTCACAAAGGGTTCGAAGAACTTTAGCGCCAAGTGAACTGCTAGAAGTTCTTTGCAATTTATGTGCCAGGACACCTGTGCTGACTTCCAGGTGCCTGACACTTCTCTCGGTCCTAGTGTTGCTCCCCAACCCTTCTCCGATGCGTCGGAATACAACACTCGGCTTGGGTTCGGAACTTCCAGAGAAATTCCCTTGTTCTCTTTTAGAGGGGACAACCACCATTGCAGTGTGTTTTCATCTCCATTGGAAGGAGAAAACTGTTGGAGAGAAGTCCGTTTCAGTTCCCAAGATCTCCTTAGGAAAAAACTGAAGAGGGCGAAGATGTAGTCTTCCTAGAGGAAAGAACTGTTCGAGCGAGGAAAGGGTGCCTAGCAGGCTTAACCATTCCCTCGCCGAAGTCCGTTCTTTCCCTAAGAAGAGAGAGACTTTTTCCAAGCCTCTCACCGATTCTCTCTTTGCGAAGGAAATACTCGAAAACCCCGAGAATCCATCTGAATCCCCAGATAGACCAAGTTCTGTCTGGGAATCAGCTGTGACTTCTCGAGGTTCACGAGTAGTCCCAACGCCTTTATCAGGTCTGAGGGTCAAGAAAGGTCCTCCAAACACTGTCTCTCTGTTCTGGCCCTGATGAGCCAATCGTCCAAATATAGAGAGATGTTGAACGCCTTTGAGGTGAAGAAACCTCGCCACATTCCTCATCAGGTTTGTGAAGACCTGAGGAGCTGACAGGCCGAAACACAAGGCCCTGAACTGAAGATCCTTCCCCCCATCATGAAACGGAATGGTACTTCTTCGACGAAGGGTGAATCGGGACATGAAAATAGGCGTCCTGGAAGATCCCAGCGACACCATCCAATCTCCTTTTGGGGGGGGGATGAACGTAAAGCCGCCAGGACTGAGGCCGAAGTCTCCATAGAGAACTTCTCCTTTAGAACGAACTTGTTCAGAGCGCTGACATCTAGAACTGGTCTCAGCCCCCTGCATGGCTTTCGCAACCAGGAAAAGCCGATTGTAAAACCCCGGAGAGTTTTGCTCTAGAACCAATTCTATTGCTCTTTTGTCCCACATTTGATTCACCATCAGACGAAGAGTATCCCTCAGTACAGGGTCCCTGTATCTGGCTGACAGTTCCCGCGGAATGGTCGTTAGGGGAGGACTGTCTTGGAAGGGGATAAGATATCCCTTCCTGATTATGGACATGGAAGAGGCGTCCGAGTTTATGAGTGACCAGGAGGCGTCTGCAAATTCGAGAAGGCTGGCCCCCCACCCCACTGGTGGGGTTTGGAGGCTGTCTGTCCTCATTCACTTCCCTTTTCTTAAAAGGGGACGGGAAGGAGCCCTTACCTCTCCTCTCAAGACCTCTTCTTCTTAAGGAGTACTGCTCCGAAAAGAGAGGAGATTTCTCCTGATCCGTCTTGTACCGCCTTGTCAATACAAGCAAGAATACTCAGAATGACTTCGGGGTCTAGACATCCGAGTCATGAGCTTTCTTAGACATCACCCCAAGGGACCAGTCTAGGAAATTAAACACTTCCAAAATATGGAAGAGTCCCTTGAGGAGATGATGATCCGTCTCCGAAATCGCCCAAGACACGCGAGCTCCATTCAAAGCGTGTCCTCCTTGACGAGTCAACCAAGGTTGAAAAGTCGCTTCGGCTGCCGCTGGAGAGAAAGGCCCATGTTCTCCCCAGTTCGGTACCAGAAACCTCTCTTGCCAGAAAAGTATGGCTGGAGGCATACAGAAGGTGGTTCTGCCCAGATCCTTCTTAGACAACATCCATTTGTCTAAGGACTGAAGCGCTCTCTTCATAGAGATCGTAGGTCTCATCTTCAAGACCGACGAAGACTTAGGCACAATCGCACTCGAAAACAGTGATCGAGCGAAGGAGGAGCGGCAGGAGTTAAAGAATCTCCGTATTCCCGTAAAAAGAAGGTCAGTCAGAACTTTTTGATAGTTCGAGACTCCTTCTCTACCGGTCACCCCTCTTCTTCCGAATCTCCTTCTACACCTTGTGGAGAATCGGCCTGAAAAACGAGAGGATCTTCATCCCGTTCTCTCTCTACTGGTGACAAACTCCTACTAGGAGAGGGGCTCATAGAGTGAACCGACTCTCTCTCACATCTAAAAGAAGTCTCGCGTCTGCTTGACTTCTCGCGCCTGAAAAGCTCCTCGCGCTTGGCTGGCGCCTCGCGCTTGTCTGGCGCCTCGCGCTTGTCTGGCGCCTCGCGCTTGTCTTGCGCCTCGCGCTTGGCTGGCGCTTCACGCTTGGCTGGAGCGTGTAGCCTGGCTGGCATCTCGCGCCTGGCTGACGTCTCGCGCTTGTCTGGCGCCTCACGCAATGTTTGACGTCCTCGCGCCTGGCTGGCGCCTCGCGCTTGGCTGAATCCTCGCGCTTGGCTGGCGCCTCGCGCTTGGCTGAATCCTCGCGCCTAACTGGCGCCTCGCGCCTTGGCTGTCGCCGCACGCTCCTGAGCGTATCCTGATCTAGAGCAACTCGCTGGATAGATCCTGACGTTTTGTACGACTCTTCGCACCTGGAAGACGTCCCATGTCTGGAGGACGCTTCACGTCTGGCTGGTGAAAGAAGACGAGACTTCTTAATAGGAAGTCTAGCGTCCTTCTTGCGAGGGGGATCCCTCGAAAGAACTCCAACCAAAGAGGCAATCTGCTCTTGAACTGCAAGCAATATCCTCTTGGAAGCCACCCCAGCGTCCTCTTCAATAGAAGAAGCAGGAGAACTCGAAGGAGTGCGATCCTCAAATACTGTTCTAGAGGCGTCGAAACCAGCTTAGCCTTCTGATAGAAGAAGGAGCTTCCTCCAGAAGCGTTCCGGGCTCGAGTCCAACACGCGCTCTTTCCAATGCCTTTTCAGTGGCCTAGAAAGATCCGAGTCCTTCCACCCTCGTTTAGGTGAAGGAGAACCGGACGACGAGAAACAATCTCGTAGGACGCTTCTATTAGAGCGGTCCTGAGCAGACTGTAACAAAACAGAACCTGCTGTGAAGGGACGCCTGACCGTTGGGGATTCCCCACAACCTCCGTACGACTTTCGACTTTCCTACTCCTCTGGGTATGTGAGTTTGGAAGAGGTCTAGGCCTGGGAGCATCGCAGGGACGGTCAGACGCCCCTCCACAACACTGGGAACACTCACTTCACTTAGTAATTCACAATCACTAGCCTTACCTTGCATGGCCGCCATCTTTGTCTTCATTTTACGAAGAGTAGCCTTCAGATTGGCGATTTCAGAAGCCGAATCCGAATGCAAAGCCTGTGAGGATTCAGATACATAGGGGAGAATCATATTCATTAATAAAAGGAGAGTTAGACTCAGAAAAAGGCTCAATAGGCCTTGTACTCACACTCTTTTGTGCAGCCCGTCTAATCCTATCCCTCTCTAACTTCTTCAAGTAAGAAGTTAGAGTCTTCCATTCATTAGCATCCAACTTTTACACTCAATACAGGTGTTAGCAAAGAACAGTCAAACCCCCTACATTTACGACATACAGTGTGAGGATCAACCGAAGCCTTCGGTACCCTCACCTTGCAGCCTACATTACACACACTCTCACACTACTTGAATCAGACATTCTATTAGAAAATCAAAAGCAAGTCCAAATCCAGTCCACAGTAGCGAATGCCAAAACAACGATCCAGTACGTCACCAAGAAATCCAATAAAGATGATCAATAAAGTCTTGAAAAGCGAATTCCAGTCAGGAGGTAGTAACAACAATGTTGATACCACCCCCGGGGCGACAGAGAAAATATGATAGAAAACGGGAATGGTCCTAGTCCTGCCGCCCAGGGCAGGCAGGTAGATCACCTGACCTACCGGTAGCGAGTGGCGCGAAATTTGAATTTCTGTCGGGGACGACGGAGTCTTAGCTATGTATATATCTGACAGGTAAGTTCATTGTATGAAAATTTGAATTTCTGTCGGGGACGACGGAGTCTATAGCTAAGTATATATCTGACAGGGAAGTTGAATGTATGAAAATATATAAGCCTAACAAGGATAAGTTCCAGCTCCCTGCCCCAGCACCGAATCCGCCGATACGTATGGGCCCAAGGCGAAGCATTTGTCATAAGTGATTTTCACATCCCGCAAGTAGTGGTTTGCAAAACCGAGTGGCATCTCCAGAAAGTTGCCTCCATAAGGTTCCTCACAGACATATTTTTGTTAAAAGCCAGCAAAGTTGCAATGGCTCTCACTTCGTGGGCCTTCACCTTAAGAAGCTTAAAATGATTCTCATTGCAAGATACATGTGCTTCTTTTATAAGGCTTCTTAAGAAGAAAGACAGAGCGTTCTTCGATAGAGGTCGAGTGGGTCCTTTACGGAGCACCAAAGGACCTCTTGATTGGCCTTAAGTTGCTCTTTTCTCTTCAGATAATATTTTAAAATCCTCACCGGGCAAAGAGTTCTCTCAGGCTCTTCCCCTACAAGAGAAGATAATCCACGAATTTCGAAGCTCCTGGGCCATGGATTTGATGGGTTCTCATTCTTTGCCAGGAATCCAGGGAGGAAAGAACAAACCATAGACTCCTCTTTAAATCCAACATTGCCCTCAATCGCTTGAAGCTCACTCACCCTCTTGGCGGATGCTAGAGCCATAAGGAAAAGAGCCTTCTTTGTCAGATCCTTGAACGAGGCTGAACTAGGGGGTTCAAATCTAGACGATCCGAGAAACTGAAGAACCACGTCCAGATTCCAGTTTGGTGTTTTAGGTGACTGCTTCTTAATTGTTTCAAAAGACCTAATAAGGTCATGCAGGTCTTCATTTTCTCAGAAATTGAGGCCTCTGTGTCTAAAGACCGCCGCCAACATACTGCGGTATCCCTTAATGGTAGATACCACCAGACCACATTCTTGCTTAAGAAACAGTAAAAAATCCGCAATCTGGGTCACAGAGGTACTGGAAGAGGAAACGTTATTCCTTTTGCACCACCGTCTGAAGACATCCCACTTCGACTGGTATACTCGTAAGGTGGAAGACCTCCTAGCTCTTGCGATTGCTTTAGCAGCCGTCGTTGAAAAGCCTTTCGCTCTGACCAGACTTTGGACAGTCTGAAGCCAGTCAGACTGAGAGCGGGGAGATTTTTGTGATACCTGTCGAAGTGGGGTTGTCTGAGTAGATCGTTCCTTAGGGGGAGCGATCTTGGAAGGTCCACTAACCCATTCCAGTACCTCTGTGAACCATTCTTGGGCCGGCCAAAAGGGAGCGATTAATGTCATCCTCGTTGAATCTGACTCTGCGAACTTTTTGAGCGTTATCCCCAGAATCTTGAAGGGGGGAAACGCGTACACATCGAGCCCCTTCCAGTCGACAAGAAGTGCATCAATCCCTATTGCCCCTGGATCCAGAGCTGTGGTGTTGTCCGAGTTGATCTGCACTACGGAGTCTCTGACGTTGGATTCGAAAGCTTTCAGAGCCAACCACACGGCCATCAATTCTTTCCTGTTGATATGCCAGGACACCTGGTCCCCCACCCAGGTACCTGACACTTCTCTGGTTCCCAGAGTTGCCCCCCAACCTGTCTCTGACGCGTCGGAGAACAACACTAGGTTGAGGTTCTGGGATTGCAGAGACAGTCCCTGCGCAAACTTGTTGGGATCTGCCCACCATGAGAGTTCCTCATTGACTTGCTGAGATATGGACAGGGAGAACGTCAAATCCTGAGAACGACGACTCCAATTCTGATGAAGAAAGAATTGGAGCGGTCTCAGGTGCAACCTTCCTAGGGAAACGAATTGCTCCAGCGAGGAGAGCGTCCCCAGCAGACCTCATCCACTCGCTTGCTGCATACTTCTTTCCCTAAGAAGGCTGTTACTTTCTCGAGTCCCCGGGCTATCCTTTCCTGAGATGGAAAAGCCCGAAAAACTCTGAGAGTTCATCCGCATCCCCAGATAAACACTCTCTTGTTCGGGCACTAAACATGACTTCTGGAAATTGACCAGAAGTCCCAACGAACTTGTCAATTCCAGGGTTTTCTGTAAGTCCTTCAGACAACGATCTTTCGAATTGGCCCTTATAAGCCAATCGTCGAGGTACAGGGATATCCTCACCCCCTCCAAATGAAGCCATTGAGCTACATTCCTCAAGATCCCCATGAACACTTGAGGGGCCGTTGAGAGGCTGAAGCACAGAGCCCTGAATTGGAAAATTCTTCCCCCCATCATGAATCTGAGATACTTCCTCGAGGAAGGATGGATCGGTACGTGGAAGTAAGCGTCCTGTAAGTCCAAGGACACCATCCAGTCCAGCACCGAAGAAGTGGTCTCCATCGTAAACTTCTTCTTTTCTACGAAGAAGTGCAGGGCGCTTACGTCCAACACCGGTCTCCATCCCCCTGAGGATTTCGGAACTAGGAAAAGGCGGTTGTAGAAGCCTGCTGAATGATGGTCTGTCACTAGTTCGATTGCCTCTTCTCCAGCAATCTGATCTAGCCGCTAGCTGGAGGATCCCTGTACTTGGCCGTCAACTCCCTCTGGGGCGTGGTCGTCAAGGGAGGTCTTGAGTTGAAAGGGATGAGGTAACCCCTCTTCACGATTGATAGGGTCAATGAATCCGCCCCTTTCTGGGCCCAGACTTCTGCAAATCCTAAAAGCCTGGCACGCCCACCGTTGTCTGAAGGACTTGTGTTTATTTAGAAGTCTTGATTGACTTAGAGAAAGTCTTTCCTCTTCTGTTGGGTCTACGTCCTCTAAACGAAGCGGGTCTGGAGGAAGAAGCCCCTCGAAAGGGTTCCTGAGTACCTGACTTCTCCTTTCTCGTCTTGACAGTGAAGGAGGGACGAGGCTTCCTCGCCGACTGGGCCAGAAGGTCCTGCGTAGCCTTAGCTGAAAGGGATTTCGAGATATCTTGAATCAGTTGCTTGGGAAACAGTTGAGCGGAGAGTGGAGAAAACAGTAACGAAGACCTCTGAGCATGGGAGAAGGACTTCGTCAAGAAGGAGCAATAAACTGATCTCTTCTTTACGACTCCCGCCCCAAACAAGGAAGCGATTTCGCTCACTCCGTCTCTTACAGATTTATCCATGCAGGATAATACGCAATGAAGGTCTTCCGGTGAGAAAGACTCTGGCACTTGCGTCTTCTTAGCCAAGACTCCCAGCGACCAATCAAGGAAGTTGAAGACTTCGAGCACTCTGAACATACCTTTCAGAATGTGGTCGATCTCGTTCATGGCCCAAGTCGTTTTGGCTGAGTTAAGAGCCGATCTCCTTGTGGCATCTACCAATGCCGAAAAGTCTGCATCAGCCGAGGACGGGAGACCCAGCCCCAAGGGCTCTCCTGTCTCGTACCAAAAGCCAGTACGTCCTGATAGCTTCGACGGTGGGAAGGCGAACACCGTTTTCCCTGCTTCCTCTTTGGAGAGCATCCAAAAACCAAAGCTCCTAAGCGCCTTCTTCATGGATAGGGTCGGCTTCATTCTCACGCAAGACGATCCCTTCGTTGTCTTTGCCGTGGAAAACAACGAGTGCGGAGAAGGAGGAGCAGTAGGGCTAAGGGAATCCCCAAACTCTTGAGGTAGAAGCTCTGTTAGCTTCTTGTAAGAAGAAACTGCTGCCGTAGGATTCGTTTCTTCATCCGAACCATCCTGGCCTTCTTGCAGAGGAGAGCGTGGAGGATCCTTTGAAGAAGAAGAGGTCCTTGCAGGAGCAGAGCGTGAGGTTGGAGAATGCCGTCTCACAGGAGGAGTCAAATCAACAGGTGAACGGCGAGTCGAAAACGAAGAGCGCCTATCCGACCTGGCCTGTCTGAGATCAGACTCCCTCTTCGAGGTAGACGAAATCTTGACTGAAGGAGAGGCAGGGCTCCTACCACGTGAAAGCCCGAGTTCATCAACAGGGCGCTTACGAGAGGGAGAGCGCCTGCTAGAATCCTGGCGCCTATCGTGAGGAGAGCGGCTGCTAGGCGCCGAGCGCCTATCAGGAGCAGGGCGCTTGAGAGGCTCTTGACGCCTGCCAAGCGGAGAACGGTCAGGAGTAGGGCGCCTCGTGAACGACGAGCGCCTACCAGGAGAACGGTGTACTCGAGGCTCTTGGCGCCTATCCACAGGAGAGCGGCTGCCAGGAGAAGGACGCCTACCAGGCGCATGGCTCCTACCAGACTCTTGACGTCTGAAGGGAGAGGAGCGACTCACAGGAGAAAAGCGCCTACTCGACACAAGATCCGAAACGCGAGGAGAGCGGCAGCCAGGTGACGAGCGCCTACTCGGAGAAGGGCGCCTTCTAGGTTCTCGGAGTTGCTGAGGAGAAGACCGACGAGAAGGAGTCGACGAAAGGAGCCTGTTCTGCCCTGAGCGCCTCTCTCCGCTAGGACGCACACTAGAGGACGCAAGATGAGCAGGAGAGGAGCGCCTACCGGAAGCGGGGAGCCTATCCGGAGAAAAGCCGTCGCTATCCAAAGAGCGCCTGCCCGAAGTCTGGCGCCTTGACGATGCTGAGAGAGAGCCAGGTGAGTAGGGCCACTTGGCGTGAGCTCCTACGCTTGGCCGAATCCTCCCCATACGAAAGAGATCGCATACGACGAGGAGAGCGATCCTCTGATGAAAGGCGTCTAGATCTCTTGACCGGGAGAGATACGTCCTTCCTCCTACGAGATCTTAAAGCCAGAGAGTCCGCCAGGGCCGAGATCTGAGCCTGGAGTCCCGCAAGGACTCGAGTAGGCGAATCCACAGGGTCTTCCTCCGAAGCAGCCGCAGAGCGAGGGGCGCGAGAAGACGAGCGATCACAGGATCTCCTGGGCCTCTTCACTTCCAAAGAAGCCTCTTCAGGGAGACTTTTTCCGGCTGGAAGCCCAAAAGGACTGAAGGGCGCCTTCCAAGCCCTCTTCAACGGGCGCGACGCATCTGGGGAGTTTCCAGCCGCGCTTCGGTGATGGCGAAGAAGAAGAGGAGAAACACTGACGCAGGATCTCCTTCTTGACACGATCCGAGGCAGCCTGGGAGCGTACTTCAGGATCTGCCGAGGGGACGCCTGACCGGTGGGGGCTCTCCCTAGCCCTCCTGCGGCTTTCGACTTTCCTCCTCCACTGGAACTGGGAGTCTGGAAGAGGTCTAGGCCTGGAGGCACTAAGGAGCCGGTCAGACGCACCCTCCACAACACTGGGGACACTGCACTGATCACCAACACTCTCACTCTTACCTTGCTCTAACAGGCGAATCTTCTTTTCCATCGACTGAATCGTAGCCTTTAGAGCCGCCGCCTCCGAAGACGAATCTTCGGCTTCGGTGCGGGGAGCAGGGGCTGCAACCTGGGAAGGAGGTTCTAATTCTACATTAATGTTAGGGTCAGATTCAAACTCACTCACTCTAGACCTACTAGAACTCCTAGAGGACGCTTTACGAACTCTATCCCGTTCCAACTTCCTAATGTATGAAGAAAGAGCCTTGTATTCATCTTCATTCAGTCCCTCACATTCCTTACAAGGGTTACTAAAAGCGCACTCATTCCCCCTGCATTTCATGCACACAGTGTGAGGGTCAACCAAAGCTTTCGGCAACCTCACCTTACATCCTTCAATCGCACATACCCTAAACAAAACAGGAGTCTTAGATACTGAATCTAAATCAGACATGTTCAAGAAAAATCCAGTGCAAAGTCAAAAACCAGTCCACAAACAGCGTATGCCAAGCCAAACAGAGCGAATACGTCACCAAAAAATCCAAAATGATCTCCAGGCAAGCGAGAATCGAAAATATCTATCGAGAGGAAACCACAACAGTTGTTGTCGTTCCCGGCGACAGAGAAAATTTGACAGGAAAGGGGGATTGGTTCATAAACCCGCCACCCAGCGGCGGGTAAGGTAGACCACCTGACCTACCTGTCGTGTGTGCCGCGAGATTTGAAATTCTGTTGGGAACGTCAGAGACTATAGCTAAGTATATATCTGACAGGAAAGTTCATGTACAAAATGTTATTGTCATGATACAATAAAGTTTTATGCATACTTACCTGGCAGATATATACTTAGCTATAGACTCCTCGTCGTCCCCGATAGAAATTCGAATTTCGCGGCACACTCTACAGGTAGGTCAGGTGATCTACCGCCCCGCCGCTGGTGGCGGGAATAGAATCATTCCCGTTTTTCTAAGACAGATTTTCTCTTCCACCTGTCTCCTGAGGGGAGGTCGGGTGGGCCATACACCGTATATATCTGCCAGGTAAGTATGCATAAAACTTTATTGTATCATGACAATAACATTTTTATGCATTCAACTTACCTGTCAGATATATACTTAGCTGATTGGCACCTTTGGCGGAGGGTAAGAGACAGCTAATCTACTGAAATAGACAGGAAACAACATATGTTGTAGGTAATAAAATTAAAAACCTTGATTCCTACCTGTGTTAGCGAAAGACTTCATGGCTACTGCTAGGAGCCCGTTATCTTCAAGAACCTCAGCGAGGTAGTGACCTCATGCTAAGAGTTCTTGATGGTCTGTTACAGGGGTCTTACCCACTTACGCTTCAGAACCTTAGGATCTTTGTCAATGGGGTCCTATCCACTTACATGACAAAACACCTTGCCTATTGGCATGATCATAGAGCACGACACTAATCCCGATCACCTGATCCTCATTGGGGTTAGTACTAAGATTGAAAGGAGTCATCCCCGAAAATCCTTTCAAGAACCCACAACTCAACAAACAATATTAAAACTAACTATTAAGAATATTAAAAACAATTTAAGGATCAGCGTCTGCTCCATTTCCCAGCATAGTATCCGCTGATACATAAGGTCCAAGAGTAAAACATTTATCGTATGTTATTCTAACATCCTTTAAATAGTGGGATGCAAATACTGAATTGCACCTCCAATAAGTTGCTGCTAAAATGTTTCTCATGGACATATTCTTCGTAAAAGAAAGGGAAGTTGCCACAGCCCGGACTTCGTGAGCTTTCACTCTCAGCAGCTTTAATTAGTTCTCTTGGCAATTCCTATGAGCTTCGGTAATTACATTTCTGACAAAGAACGCCAGTGCGTTCTTTGACATAGGTCTTTTGGGGTTTCTTACCGAAACACAAAGACCTTGTCGACATCCCTGAAGCTGTGTCTTCTTTTCTAAATAAAATTTAAGGTCTTGACTGGGCAAAGGGACCGATCCAACTCTCTACCTACCAGAGAAGAGAGTCCCTTGACTTCGAAACTTCTAGGCCAAGGTTTAGAAGGGTTCTCATTCTTTGCTAGGAAAGATCCTGGACAGAAATGACAGCCGAGTCTTTTCTAAATCCCACCCGAGAGTCCAAAGCATGCAATTCACTGATCCTCTTAGCAGTTGCGAGAGCCAACAGGAATATGCATTTGCTAATAAGATCTCTGATAAGATTTTATCTATAGGTTCGAACCTGTCCGACATCAAGAACTTTAGGACAACGTCCAGGTTCCAACTCGGGGGAATCGACGATCTCAATTTCGTAGTCTCGAAAGACCTGATGAGATCATGAAGATCCTTATTATTCTCGAGATTCAGCCCTCTGTTTCTAAAAACAGCTGAGAGCATGCCTATATCCCTTGATAGTGGATACGGCCAATTGGAATTCTTCTCTTAAGAAGAGGAGAAAATCCGCGATTTCGGTTTACAGAGGTATTGGAAGAGGACAGCTTCTTCGACCTACACCATCTACGGAAAACTCCCACTTTCGATTGGTAGACCTGCAGGGTAGAGGCTCTGCGGCTATAGCAATTGCAGTTGCCACTTTCTTTGAAAAGCCTCTCGCTCTGACCAGTCTTTCGATAGTCGAAAGGCAGTTCAGGGGAGAGACTTTGGATGTTTTTGTGGAACCTCTCGATGTGGGGGTTGTCTGAGCAGATCGTCCTGTTTGGTAGAGATCTGGGGAAGTCCACCGTCCATTCCAGTACCTCTGTGAACCAGATTTGGGAAGGCCAAAAGGGAGCAATTAGAGTCATTCTCATTCCCTCCGATGCCACAAATTTCCTTACTACTTCCCCCGCCAGCAATTTGAATGGGGGGAAAGGCGTATGCGTCTATGCCTGACCAATCCATGAGGAAGGCATCGATTGCTGTGGCTCTGGGATCTTCTTCTAGCGAGCAGAAGTTGTCTATTTTCCTGGAGAGGAACGTGGCAAACAGGTCGATCTGGGGTCTCCCCCAGAGTGACCATATTTGTCTGCAGACTCCTGAGTGGAGCATCCACTCTGTCGGGAGAACCTGGTTCTTTCTGCTCAACCTGTCTGCCCTTAGGTTTTTTACTCCTTGGACAAACCTTGTACGCAGAATAATGCCGTTCCTCTGTCCAGGTTAATAGAGCTCTCGCTATTTCGTTCAGAGAGAAAGAGTGAGTGCCCCCTTGATTCCAGATGTAAGCCAGAGCTGTGGTGTTTGTCGGAATTGACTTGAACTACCACCCCTCTGACTTCCGCTTCGAAGTATTCCAGGGCTAGATGTATTGCCAGGAGTTCTTTCGCATTGATGTGCAGAGTAGTTTGTTGTCTGGTCCAAATACCTGCTACTTCCTTTTGGACCCAGTGTTGCTCCCCCAACCTGTTTCCGAGGCATCGGAAAACAACACTCGGTGAGGGTTCCGAATCAAGAGGGACACCCCTTCGTTCCTTGTTAATGGGGTTAACCACCACTTTAGGTCGGATTTTATCCCCTGTTGGATGGGGGAAAACGTCTGACAAGTCTCCTGTCTTTTGACTCCACATCCTCTTTAGATAAAATTTCAGAGGTCTGAGATTTAATCTTCTAGGGAAATGACAACTGCTCTAACGAGGAAAGGGTGCCCAGCAGACTGAGGCATTCCCTCGCCGAGGTCCGTTCTTTCCCTAAGAAGTTCGAGATCTTTCTAAGCCTCGAGTAATTCTGTCTTGAGATGGAAACGCCCGAAAACCCCGAGAATCCATCTGTATCCCCAGATAGACTATGTTCTGTCTGGGATCAATTGTGATTTCTCGAGGTTCACGAGCAGTCCCCCCAGAGATTTGTCAAGTTCAAAGTCTTCTCCAAGTCCTTCAAGCACTGAAGTTCGCCGATTTTGCTCTTATTAGCCAATCGTCTAGATAAAGGGATATAGTATTTATCCCCTCTAGATGTAGCCATCTCGCAACATTCATCATTAGCCTCATGAACACTTGAGGGCCGTAGAAAGGCCGAAGCATAGGGCTCTGAATTGGTATACTTTCCCCTGCATCATGAATCGGAGATATTTCTTCGATGATGGATGCAGGGGGACATGAAAGTATGCATCTTGTAGATCTAAGGAGACCATCCAATCTCCTGGACGAAGAGCCGCAAGAACCGATTTTTTTGGATGTTTCCATAGAGAATTTTGTGTTCTCCACAAATCGGTTCAATGCGCTCACATCCAGGACCGGTCTCCACCTCCCGAGGATTTCGGAACCAGAAAAAGACGGTTGTAGAATCCTCGGGAATGCGGATCCCGAACCACTTCGATGGCCTCCTTTTGCAACATCTGTTCTACCAGTTGCAATAATGCTTCTTTCTTGGCAGGGTCCCTGTATTGGGCTGAACAGTTCCCTCGGCCGTTCGTAGTCAAGGGAGGTCTGTCTCGAAAAGGGGATCATATACGTATCCCTTTGTTACCACTGAAAGGGACCAAATTTCTGCCTGTCTCCGAGTCCATTCTTCGGAAAATTTCCGAAGTCTGGCTCCTACCGGTGCTTGAAGGACTGTTGTCTCATTTCGCTCTCTTGATAGGTCTGAAGGAAGACCTACCTCTCTTCTGCACTCCTCTCTTCTTAAAAGAGGGTCTGGCCGAGGAGCTCCCTCGAAAGGGCTGTTGAGGAGTCCGATTCTCTCTCTTAATAGGACCCGAAGTCCTCGATTTCTTTGCAGATTGGGCCAAGAGATCTTGTGTTGCCTTTTCTGTCAAAGAATGAGAAATATCTTTTACTAGATTTGAAGGAAACAATTGGTCCGACAGAGGAGCATACAGAAGAGATGACCTCTGAGTAGGAGTAACTGCTTTCGTCAGAAAAGAGCTAAATAAGACTCTCTTCTTCAGAATACCAGTTACAAACAGAGAGGCCACCTCTCCTGATCCATCCTGAACCGCCTTGTCCATACAGGAAAGAACACTATGAAGGACTTCTGGACTAAGAGATTCATTCTCTTGTGTCTTTTTGGCCAACACCCCAAGGGACCAGTCTAAGAAGTTAAAAACTTCTAAGACATTAAACAATCCCTTGAGGAGATGGTCCATCTCAGAAGTCCCCCATGTGATCTTTGCTGATGACAAGGCTTGTCTTCTAGACGAATCTACCAGATTCGAAAATCTGCTTCGGCAGTGGTCGGGAGAGCTAGACCCCGTGATTTGCCCGTCTCGTACCTTAAATTCCCTTCTTTCCTGATAGTCTGGAAGGAGGGCAGGTAAAGACTGTCTTCCCCGCCTTCTCCTTGGATTCCAACCAATTTCCTACGAATCGGAGAGCCTTGTTTTCATGGAAATGGTTGGCTTCATTTTAATAAAAGATGATTGTTTTCGGGACCTTCGTGCTTGTAAATAAGGACCTTGGAGAAGGAGGAGCAGTCGGGCTTAAAGAGTCCCTAAACTCTTGAAGTAAGAGGGCTGCCAGCGTCTTGTAATCTGACAAACCCGGAGCCGAGTAATCTTCAGAGTCCGAAACCTCTTCCAAATCCATTTCCGAAGAGGAATTGTTTATTTTCAACATGGAGACTGGCCTCTTGCAACATCCAACCCCACTCTCGCAAGAACGACGACCGCCTGTGCGATAACTTGCGTCCCTACGAGAGATAGTTGATCCTGCAAAACGACCTTATCCTTCTCCTGGCAAGAGCGATGGCCGCTGTGCGACACCTTTCTCTCCTGTCAGACGAAGGATGTCCTCTCTATCGCTTTCTCCGGAACCACCTATTGTTGACAAGGGCTACGGCCGCCTGTGCGACAACTAGAGTCCCTGTCAGGTAAAGGTTTATCCTTCCGAAAGCTAAACAAATCCTCTTGGCTTAATTGTCTTTTGGAAGAAGTCCGTCTCTTATTTGTCACTTGTGGCTCATTGCGCCGGGTTGGCGCTCGTGATTCCTTGCGCCAAGCTGGCGCTTCTGGCGCATTTCGGCAGGGTGGCGCTTCTGGCGCCTCTGGCGCATTTCGCCAGGCTGGCGCTTCTGGCGCATATGGCGCATCTGGCGCTTCTGGCTCTTCTGACTCGTATGGAGTCTCAAACGCTCTGGGGCATTGCGCCAGGTTGGCACTTTTGGCGCATTCTTCTACTACTCTTGAGTATAAGCCGAAACTTTCATTTCTTCTTTCCTTCCCTTCGTCTTCTTTATAGGAAGGAAAGAGTCCTTTCTCCTGGGAGTCTCCTTAGTAAAAACTCCTACTAAGGCCAAAAGTTGCTCCTGCACATTAGGATAATTTTTGCAGCCGCATTCTCTTTTTCCTTCCCTGATTCAGGTGAGGGAGGTCTAGAAGCGGAAGGAAACTCCGATTTCCGTTTAGGAACCAATCTCCTTTTCTTTCTTCTCACAATGGTGATAGATCGGAGAAAAGCTCAGGGCTTGAATCCAAGTTGGAGCCTTCCAACTTCTCTTTAAGGGGCGTGACAGTTCATCAGAACTCCATCCCCTTACATTCGGTGAAGAATCTGACGAAGAAAACACTTCTTTAGGATGCTTTTTTCGATAGCGATCATTGGCAGTTCGGGTCGTCACAGAAATCTGCGAGGGGACGCCTGATCGGTAGGGATTCTCCATAACCTCCCTAAGGCTTTTGACATTCCTTCTCCTCTGGGCCTGTGAGCTTGGAAGAGGTCTAGGCCTGGGAGCGAGATGAAGCCGATCAGACGCACCCTCCACTGCACTAGGGACACTTAATTCACTATCACTGTGCTTACCTTTCAACGTCAGCATTTGACGTTCCATCCTTTGTAGCGCAGCTTTAAGATCTGCAATTTCCGTTGCCGGATTTGCAGTCTTAGTACTAGAGGAAGAAGATACAGGTTTAGGGTTAGGTGTTAATTTAATAGGCTCGTTAGAGCGAGACCTACTTACGCTTCTGGAGGAAGCCTTCCTAGCCCTATCCTATCTCATTTCCTTAAATATGAATTTAAATTCTTCCATTCTTCCTCATTCATATTTACACATTCATCACAGGTGTTGAAATTGAACATTCATTCCTTGTACACCCCTTACAAACTGTGTGAGGGTTCTACAGAAGCTTTCGGTAGCCTCACCATGCATCCCTCATTTAGACACTGTCTTCTAACCGTAAAGCTAGAATCCGACATCATGAGAAATATCCAAAACCAAGTCCAAAAACAGTCCACGAAAGAGTATGCCAAACCAAAGATCCAATACGTCACCAAAATAACCGGCTTAGAGGATCAATAGCGATGAAAAAACACGAAAATCAAATCAGGAGTAACAACAACAATGTTGCTGTCACGGCCGATAGAGAAAATCTTGTCTTAGAAAACGGGAATGATTCCTATTCCGCCAACCAGCGGTGGGGCGGTAAGAATCACCTGACCTACCTGTAGAGTGTGCCGCGAAATTCGAATTTCTATCGGGGACGACGGAGTCTATAGCTAAGTATATATCTGCCAGGTAAGTTGAATGCATAATAATATCAGTGTAATAAATAATATTCTGAAGGTTTCCAGTCCTTCACTGTTTTCCTTTGCTCCAAGGGAGCATGTCATGAAGAAAGTTGGCACAATATGTGATGTGCATTATGAAGGAATACTGCAGCTGACTGTATAGCAGTGATTCAAACAATACGATAGCAAGAACAGGCCGAACAGTGGTACAATTATAGTATATTGTGCACCACTTACGCATTGGTCTAAAGCCTTTAGTTGTTTAACACAAAAACAGTACGTATATCGTTTGCCTTGCAAATTGGCCATTTAGGCTTTAGTAAAAGTGCTAGGTCTACAATTAGCATGAACATATGTCTCTATAGGACTAGCCTGATTAAACAACCAAAGCAGTAACATAGGCCTAACTGGATGCACTTCAAAGGAATCAAAGATAGTGCTTGGTACACCTAAGAGTTCCCGTAAACAGATAAGATTATAAAAAGCAAGTCTAAAGTACAAAATGCCACCAGCAATATATTATACATACCCGTCTGCGAACAAAGTTCACGTCTTAACCCCTACAAAAATTATCTTCACAAACGTCCTAACTACTTCACAGACGTCTTTGCTACAACATACCTCGGCAATTGTACTTCGTCTGTCGGGCTGCAATGGCAATCCCTGATATCATGCCACCTCCGCTGACCGGCACCAGAATCGCATCTAAATCTGGAATCTGGAATAAAAATACCCTTTGTTATTTTTCTTACAGAACCCCCGCCAATCACCGGGGACTGCCCACTATATTGCCCTTAGCAGTTCCCAACAGCCACTAGGGGTATCACATACTCTGTGCTCATCTTAAGGTCCAAGTTACACTGCTTTCTGTCTTTTCATTTTCCATTTCATACCTTTGGTTTCTCTTTGCTGAGCTCTCTAACTAACCTATTTTTACTGTGGCCAACTCGTCCCTATCTAGAAACCTGACCAAGTCAGCTCGATAAACTAATTGACAACGAAGAACAGAATATCAACAGCACTGTATGTATTTATGGTGCTTTTACGTTGCATGGAACCAGTGGTTATTCAGCAACGGGACCAACGGCTTTACGTGACTTCCGAACCACGTCGAGAGTGAACTTCTATCACCAGAAATACACATCTCTCACTCCTCAATGGAATGGCTGAGAATCGAACCGGCGTCGAACTGGCGACCACCGAGGTGGGACGCCAATACCATACCAACCACGCCGTTGAGGCGCTTTTAACAGCACTGTGAATCCTAACAAATGATTAAGTTATTACTCGCAAACACTCCATTGAGAGACTTGAAAAACAATCATAGTAAACAATTTTCTTCCCACCTCTTCTAGAAGCTCCAAGGCCATGGTCCCTTGACCTGCTATCACGTCATAGTTGTCAAACGGGTGGATGACTATTCTTCCAGTCTCTTCGGCTACTTCGTCGCACTTGTCCTTCCTGAAATGAGGGTCACTGATAATGGATGATATGAAGGAATGTGGTTAGCACAGGAGAAAGAGTCACAAGAATAAGCTTGTCCTACATACACATGCAGTGCCAAGTTACAGGCGGGCTTCCGTTCTCGAAGGGATGCGCTTGGGCGAAAACCGCCACTTTTGTTGCCGGTAACCGAGACTAGGCCTGTTATGGCACCATAAATTGCTAATTTTATGGCCTAGACAAGCATCATAAAACCGAATCGCCATTACTCGAGTCCGCCGATAACCGGAGACTGCCTTATTAAGAACAGCACACGCTAATAAAAACGTTCTGATTAACTAGAATATTGGCCTGGAATATATGAGATTAATTAGACAATTAGAAAGTTAAAAATGGTAGTATGAAGCTTCATACTAAACTATACAACACAAGAGCAAAATCACAGGGTTGAGACACCATGTCTCCTCTTTAGAGTCACAACATCTAGTAATATACTATTTCTTGAACATGTTTTTCACATACATTGCATAACATTTTCCTCACCTGGAAGCAAATGTCGGGTCACAGTAAATCAATTCAGCTCCGTAGCTCTTGATGGCGCTACACTTCACTTTGGGCGTTCCTTTTGGTACCACAACACTGCATGGAAGGTTGGCGCATCCTGGAATTCAAGCTTTGTTTGAAGTTGGTTCAAAGAGTAGTGACTTTTGTCTTAGAAAATTGCTTTCTGTTTTGGTTTTCCCGACTTTTATCCTTCAGAAGGAATGACGTCACTTATCTACATCGACAACTACAAAGGGAATGCTACAGCTCTAGATTGAAGGTACTGTGCCAACTTCTTCTCTTTTATGAATGACTCTTTTTGGTGGTCAGTCCAGCAGTGGAAAAAACAAGCCCTCGAAGTACGATCCATCCCCAAAGCAGTTTACCCAGGTTACTGCTAAAGCTTGCACACGCACATACACACTCTCCCTCTCTCTTTTTGCAAGCACCAGCAGACTAAGCTGGAATCTAAAACCAACCACCAGGGTGTGATAGATTGTATTCACAATCATTACAATTGGGAATTAAAAATTCCCTACTACTTTCTACAAGCAGATGGTGATAAGGATGCCATTTCTTCTGCTGCAAAAAAAATTTTATATGTATAATAATTACACTAATTTAAGTCTTAACATATTGCTTCTTATCCACTGTTACTCTTTGTTAAATTTGAAGAATGATGACTGCATTTCAAAAAGTTTTTGAAAACTTGATTTCAGAGGTTGTGCAACTAGTTTTTTCTACAACACAGTCTTGATTTTTCTATAAAACTCAGTTTTAATTTCTACAAAACAAAGTCTCAATTTCTGTTGCAAAAGGTTAGGCACCACAGCTGGGACATGTGCACTCTCCTTTCGCAATATAAGTAAATTGCAATCCTCCGCAACCCTGGTTTTATAAAAGCTATATCATTTTATCTTCAAGAAATATGTCATGCAACACAACGCAAATTATGTTCCCAAGGCGCAATGCTAATGTTAAGAATAAAAATTCAAATCTTACTCAACTTCATTGAGTTTAGAAAGAGTCTACCATTACTACTATTACAGTGGATCCATCAAGCAGACAAGGTGTGAGTCCAACTTATGTTGTCTAGCAAGATTCCCTTCTCCTACAGACACCTCTCTGGCACTAATAAACTGATATCAATAGGTCTCCAGCAACCTCAGGACATCACCAATCCTATACCTAGAGATATCAAACGGTACTAGTACTTACTAGCAGCATATGCAATTGCTTGACCGTGATTGCCGCTGCTATGCGTCACAATGCCTGGGCAATCTGGATTGCGCTCCTTTTCTAAGAACACCTGTGGATGACAGACATATGCAGTTAATACTGATCTCCCCCACACATACTCACCTCATGGCATGTGGGCTTTGCATGCTGAGAATGTTAGATCAATGGTCTGCTTCGACTATGAATAATGAATACCAATACGTAATCAATGTCCTATCTACAAATAATAGAAAAATGACAATTTGTCCAAAATTGCATTTTTCCTAACTATACAAACCTGAGGTCCTTTTACAATAGGAAGGTACTAGCGGCAGCTGGTATAGGTCGTAAGCTCGAACAAGGGGTTCGGAACAAGGGGTTTCGGTAGTTAACTGCTTGTCCGACAGGCGCCGGCTTGCGCGCGCGACTGGGAGGTAAACAAATCACTTTTGCTTTTGGCCCAAGCAAAAACTGCAGAGTGAGGGGTGGCATGAGGTGGGCTATGTGTAAAGGACCTCAGGTTTGTATAGTTAGGAAAATGCAATTTTGGACAAATTGTCATTTGTTCCGACACGCATACAAACCTTCGGTCCTTTTTACAATAGGAAGACTCACTTCTTGGTGGGAGGAATCTGAGTCTTTTGTGAACAGACTGGTGTTCGCCCAACCTTGGAAGTCTCCTGGTCGTAAGAGCGAGGGAGGGATCCAAGCCTCACCTGTCCGATTGATCGGGGTGTTGCACCGCAGGATCAATGGTCAGACCTCTGGACCGAGTACTAAGAGAGAGGGCAAGCGTATCTCTTCGTACCAGCAATGTAAGAACTTGTTCCTGTACAGGAGCAAATATAAAGTCATGGGGTTTTGACTCTTGTAGGCATCCACTTCCCCCACCCCTTGTAGGAGGAAGTGGTGGATATTCTGCTCCTATCCCTAGTGAAAAGAGATAGGATGGGGCTCTGTCATATAGCTCACCTGCATCTCGTCCTCATCCAGCGTAGTGACGACCGTGGCCCTCTGCCCACAGGTAGAGGAGGAGGAAAAGATGGAAGAGGGAGCCAGTCACTCACTCACTCACACATCCATCCACACAGTACACAGGACTCGATTGCTGTTTCAGCCTGCGAGGGTCTGGGTTAGCTACACAACTTGTTGAGCAGCCACCACGGGTCCCAAGGAAAAGGTATCCAAGGACCTGTGGGCAATATCCCGAAGGTAGAAGGACGTAAAGGTAGTATGGTTAGACCAGACCCCTGCCTTCAGGACCTGCGCACGGAGAAGTTCTTACGAAACGCCAACGAGGGGCCAATACTTCTGACTTCGTGAGCTCTCGGACGGGACGTACGGATGTCGTCACTACCATCAGCCTCATACGCCCTCCTGATGACCTCACGCAGCCAGAATGAAAGAGTGTTCTTGGATACTTCTTTCTTGGTTACCCCGGTGCTAACGAAGAGGCGTCGACACTCAGGCCTGAGGTGTCGAGTTTTCTTCAGATAGCGCCGTAGCGCCCTCACAGGACAAAGCAGCAGCTCATCCGCATCATTATCGGTGAAGTCCATTAGGGAGGGAATCGTGAAGGACTCGAACCTGTCGTCAGGGACCGCGGTTTCTGAGTCTCGCAACGAAGTTCGGGACGAAATCGAGCGTCACAGATCCCCATCCCCTGGAGTGTCGTACATCATAGGAAAGACCATGAAGTTCCCCTACTCTCTTCGCCGATGCCAGCCCGGGGCCAGCAAGAAGAGGGTCTTGAGGGTCAGATCCCTGTCTGACGACTCTCGGAGTGGCTCGTACGGCGTTCGAGTCAACTACCTAAGGACGAGAGGTCACATCCCACGCAGGGGGCCTGAGTTCCCTGGGTGGGGCAAGACCTTTCGAAGCTCCTCATAAGCAAGGAGATCTCGAACGAGTTCGAGATGTCCAATCCCCTCAGTTTCAGGATGAGCGCCAAGGCGGCTCTGTATCCTTTGACTGTGGGGACTGAGAGAGCTTCTCTCGGCGAAGAAAAACGAGAAATCCGCTACCTGCTGAAGAGTGGCTCTGAGAGGAGATAGACCCCGTCTACGACACCAACCACAGGAAGACGGCCCACTTCCCCTGGTACACAGCTGCAGAGGACTGACGGACGTTTCCAGCCATCTCTGTTGCTGCGCTACGAGAAAAGCCTCTCGTTCGCGAAGAGATGGTGGATAACAGCCAGCCGTGAAGACGTAGGGACTGGACTGCTCGGTTGGTACCGCTCGACGTGTGGCTGGGCGAGAAGGTTGTGCCAAGGGGAATCTCCTCGGTTCTCCTGCGAGAAGAGCCAGCAGGTCCGGATACCAAATGGCCTGTGGCCATTTGGGAGCCACCAGGATCATCCTGAGATTCGGGTGACCAGTGCTCGACTGATCACCTTGCGAATCAGGCTGAACGGGGGAAAGGCATAGACGAAGAGGTTGTCCCACGGGTGTTGAAGAGCGTCCTCTGCAGCTGCCCATGGGTCCGGCACGGCCCGAGAAGAACACCTGGAGCTTCCTGTTGTGCCGGGGGTGGCGAACAGATCCACGACTGGTCGCCCCCACAGGTCGAAGAGCCTTTCCGCCACGTCCTGGTGTAGAGACCACTCGGTCCCTATCACCTGATCCGACGGCTGAGCGTGTCTGCTACTACATTCCTCTTCCCTGGAATGTAGCGTGCTGACAGCTCTATTGAGTGTGCCTCGGCCCACTCGTGCACCTGCCGAGTCAACTGGTACAACGAGAGACATAGGCCCCCCTGTTTGTTGACGTAGGCCACTACCGTGGTGTTGTCGCACATCAACACCACTGAGTGTCCCATCAAGCGGTCCTGGAACTCTTGGAGAGCGAGGAACGCTGCCTTGAGTTCCAGTACATTGATGTGAAGGTGCTTGTCGTTCTCCGTCCCACACTCCTGAAGTTCAGCAACTCCTCCAGGTGTGCGCCCCATCCCTCGGTCGATGCGTCTGAGAACAGCTGCATGTCCGGGGGGGGAGTGCGCAGAGGCACTCCTCTTAAGAGGTTCCTGTCGTCCAGCCACCAGGCTAGGTCCTGCCTCACCTCCGGTGTCAGTGACACTGGAAAGCTTGGGGGATCCGTCGCCTGTGACCAACTCTCCTTTAGTCTCCACTGAAGAGACCGCAGGTGAAGACGCCCGTGAGGGACTAACTTCTCGAGTGACGACAGGTGTCCGATCACGACTTGCCATCGCTGAGCTACCTGTTCCTGCCGAGACAGGAACTGGTTGGCTGCCTCCCTGAATCTGCTGATCCGCGAGTCTGCGGGGAAGACTCGCCCTGCTACCGTGTCGATCAGCATACCCAGGTACTTCATCCTCTGCTTGGGCTCGAGATCGGACTTTTCGAAGTTCACAACGATCCCCAGATCGCGACAGAACTCGAGCAGTCGAGTCCCTGTCCTGTAGCAACTGCGAGCGAGCTCGCCAGGACTAACCAATCGTCGAGATACCTCATCAGACGTATCCCGTGCGAATGGGCCCAAGCAGACACCAGAGTGAAACACTCGCGTGAACACCTGTGGGGCGGTTGAGAGACCGACGCAAAGTGCCCTGAACCTGTACACCGTCCCGTCGAGGATGAAGCGGGAGGTACTTTCTGGAGGACTGATGAATGGGTATTTAGGAAAATACGCATCCTTACAAGTCCACTGCAAAGGCATGACAAATCGTTCTCCCTGATGGAGTCGATTGCCACTGAAACGTCGCCCTGTTCTCCATCGTGAACCGGGTTCTGGCAGAACAAAAACCGGTTCAGAGGAGAGAGATCTATCACCGGCCAGGGCGCCAGCCTCCCGTTATCGGGACTTTTCCACCCCAGGAAGAGTCGACTGTAAAAAGGCCTGGGTGACTGTATCCGTGACGATTTATTTTTACAGATCTCTTGACTCAGCATGGTCTTGATATTTCCTGTTCTCAAAACGCATTGTCCTTCGATGACCCTGGAACGTAACGACTGCTGTTGGACCGGGTTGGGAGGTTGAGGGGTGGCGAAGATTCGGAAGGGTAATAGATTATCCCTTCCCGAAAGGACATCTACCACAATCCAGGCTCTCGGCGTCCGTTAGCGACGCCAAGCTTGACCCCAATGGGCTGGCCAGGGAACACCCCCACCCCCCTATACTTAGGCCCAGGCAGCAGGTGAGGGGGAACGCCCGTCCCCTAGCGTTTTCCACCCCCCATTTCTTCGACTTTTCCCCACCAGGCCATCCACAGGAGGAGGTAAGGGCTGGGATGGAGGGCTATGGTTACCGGACTCACCCCTTGGTAGAAGTCGCAAGAAGGACAGAGGTCTTTCCCCGGAGGGGCTTCGACGCAGCTACCATCCCTTAGCCACCGAGGAAAGCGCTAGCCGAGCTCTTAGACTTTGGCCCCGGCCAGTCCGGAGGCTGCCCAAGAAGCCTTCGAGGGGACTGTCCTGGTGAACCAATGACGGTCACTTGAGTCAGTGCGCCAGTCTGTTCCACCGCAGCGTCCCACCATCTCTCATTGGGAAGGAGAGATGTGGAACTTCCGTAAAGGTCCGTTTTGCGAAGACCCAACGCCGATTCACGAACCGGAAGGCCCCCTGGAAACCCGAAGTAAAGGACCAGCGTCACCCTTGCGTCGGAGGAAACCAAGTGGTTGGCCCACCCAAATGGTTCACCGTCTGAGGTGGGCAAGGAAGGCAGAGGGCTCTTCCCTCCAGAACTGGCAAAGCTTCCTAAAGGCCGAGTCCATCTTCGGGGAGAAATTCCCCAGGGAGGGGAAGGTTGGCTGCGACCTTCCTTAGATACTGTCGAGGGACCACAGATCTAGCCAGGAGGACGGCCTGGGAAAGCCTGCCATGGCATGTAGATTCCAGGCCGAGTGCCTCTTTGCTGCGAGAAACCATAGGTTCTCGGGACAGGAGGTGCATGCAAGGAGGGACACCACCCGGAGTCAGCCTGGCTAAACTTCCGGGTTCACCTGCTTTGGGCGGCATCGGAAGCCTCGGATGGCACGTAATTAAAAACGCCGTCTGGTCGCAACGCAGAGGAGGTCGGAAGCAGATTGCTAGAACCTGCCAGATTCTTGATCGAGGAAAAAACCCGTATTGTACCGGAGACAAAGCGATTCTACCTGGGGGGGGGTCCAAGGCACACTGAAGTCTGCCAAGCTCGGAACGCAGGCTTCTGGCAAACCCAACCGTCGGTCTGGGTTCCCTCTTAGGGCCCCAGAAACGACTCGAGCCGGGACGGTGGGCTCGGATGGTGGTGGGTAGCGGCGATCCTTCACCCCGAGGCGTTTGTGCTGACGAATCCAGCGCAATAACCTCGGACAAAGTTGCTCTGAGGATCTCATGGAGTAACTGCGTCCTGCGGGAGGTCGGGACCATTCCAGGTCCCTTCAAACAGGAGCAATCTTCCCGAGGACCCTTCCTACCCATCGAGGGGAGTGGAACAGACGACAGAACCCCTCTCGGTCTCCTCCAACCACCGTGTGCGGTAACGACCTGGCTAGAGGTCTCCGAAGAAACCGTGGGCCTGGTAACGTATGACGACGTGGTGGGGATCCTGAGGGGCGCACCACCCCTCACGATCCACTCCTCAATACCTCGGCCCCTCCCGGTGTAACTCCCGAGGAGGTTGAAGGTATTGGTGGAGAGGCAGACCTGAACGCTCCCTCCTCGCTCGCTGGCAGGAACCAGTGGGCTTGGGAAGACTGGAAGGCGATCGTCAACCCGCCGGTGCGGGCGATTGAGCTGCAGGCCTAGTCGAGCCGTCTCGCTGTGGAGGACCGGGCTCGGACGACCGAGAAACAGCGGCACCCCGGTCTCGTGTGTTTCAGAGGCCACGCTGGTGCTGGTCGCCGTAACCCGATCGCTCTCTGTGGAGAGTGACGGGTCCAGGCGACCGGCGAGCTCCACATGTCACGGTGAGACCGTTGGTGCGTATACCTCACGGAGCGTCACGTCGATTGGTACCAGCCGTGGCTGGTTGCCGGCAGAACGGGGGGGGGGACTCCTCTTCCCAGCCATCAGCCCGTGGCCTGGATCATGGAACCGTCACGTCCCGCCCCGGGTGGCCAGCTGATCGCCGCTTGAGGAGAGAGAGCGGAGAGCTGGTAATGGTGAGAGTCGCGTGGAGCGGCTGTCACCAAGGAGCTTCCGGCTCCGTGCCCCAGTGAACCTGACGCTGAGATGGCTCAGAGGTCTCTGGTTCCTAGCCTGCACGGTCGCTGGTTAGGCGGACCCGTGACACTCAGGTACCTTCGCGCGATGCGAGAGGGCAGAGGAGGATATTGCTGCCGTGGCACTGGAACCAACTAACAGCAGGTGGATGCGAGGAAGTGCCGGGTGTTAGCCGGCCACTCCTCTGGTCCCCGTAGTCCTTCTTCCTTGCGGAAGGAACGAAGAGGAACGGGTCCTGCCTCCCGAAGGAAGGCAGGAACGGTGACCAGGCGGAAGGAACAACCCCCCGTCTCACCAGGAGCGAGACGGGGGCCCACCTTAGAAGTTCCCGAAGGAGGGACTTCTTAGGGGGGGGGGGAGGACGACCTTCTTCTTCTTAGGCGGGGGAGCCTTAGAAGAAGAAGGGGTAAGAGGAGGCTCGGCCGACGACGGACGACGACGAAGAAGACGATGAAGACGATTGACGGGACAACCTTCCTTCCTCCTTTCTTCTTCTTCTTCGTCAAAACCTCCTCAGGAACCCGAATGTCCAGATATGTTCATACCAGAGCGGAGCCGGGGCTGCTGTTGACCGAAGCAACAGGGCCCGGACGACACCTGTCCAAACAAAAAGAATCAGCAATCTGGGAGCAGCGAGGGAGCCAGGAAACAGGAACCAACGTCAGGCAGGTGCAGGCAATCACTAGGAACAGCAGAAGAAGGACCAGGCAGGAAGCAGGTACAGGCAACAGGCAGCAGTGGTCATCAAAGTCAACGTCCGTACAACCCTGTGAACAAGCGGCTTTTGGGACAGGGCACGGGGGGGGGGGGGGGGCACAGGCAGGTACGGCAGGCTGTTGCAGGCGGTCCAGTTGGACGGACCAGCGGGCACAGACAAATCCTTGGGTACTGGTGGGAGGTCCAGGGGCTGAAGCTCCTTAGGGCACACCGAAGTCCCGGTCGCGGCAGACACGGCAAACCCAGGAGGCTCGGCATAACACAACCCCCGTGGGTACAGGCGGAACTGGCCCCTGCCACCGATGTAGTTGGTTGGTTGGTTACAGAGGGGACCGCGTTGGAGGGGGTTGTACAAACCAGGTTGAGGAGGTTGGAAGCGTAGCCAGGGGTGTTGAAGGGTCGTGGTGGTGGTCGTTAAACCGTCGCATTGCGTGACCGCCATGGGAGCCAGCGAGAGATGGTAGAGCAAGCCCCTGGACACTCGGCAACGCCCTGCAGCCCCCAACGATAGCCCACACCTGTTCCGAGGTCGTCCTCCTTCGCGGCAACCGCACACCTGAGTGGAAGCAAAAGCGGGATGATTAGCAGGATCCTTCTACCCGCTCGCCGCGAAGACGAAACGGATAGAGGACCAGAGTAACCAAAACTCGAACTGTCAGGGTATCATAGCGCCCCTCCTCCACACTCGGACAAAGGTCGGGTGAGGAAGGAGAAGGACCTAGAAACCCCCCCCGAAGGGGAAGGCACCAAAAGTTGGGAGCTGAGGGGGAGGGAGGTCAGGAAAGAAGCACGAAGTGTCCGTCACCAAAAGGAAGTCGGGGAGGGAGAGGTTCCGACGACTCCTTTGCAGGCCTTTCGATTCTTTTCTGCACCCTCATGCAAAGGTCCACTGCGCCGCCCCGAACCAAATTATTACATCACTTCACAGGTGGGCTCGGCTAGGGTGCATTCGCGCCCACCCCCGACACCGAGCGGCCACAAAATATTGTGGGTCAATTTACCGGGATGAATGAGCCGGAACTTTCCGGCATTTGCGCCCTTCGGTACCCGGGGCATAGTCTACCGTGGGGGTAGCGTAGGCGAGGAGATTCACCATGATTGACCAAAATAAAAAATCACAATTCAATGAATGAAACAGAGAAAATGATTGTTACTTACAATGATTCTTTTCATACACAAACAAACAAAAACCATATAACTCAAGGAAAGCAACTGACCGATAAGCGGGCCAGGAGAGTCGTCGAAACCCCACAAAACGTCTACTCGCTGTGAGGCCGAAAGCAAAAGTGATTGTTTACCTCCCAGCGCGCTTTGCGCGCCGCACTGTTCGGAAACAAAAGCAGTTAACTTACCGAAACCCCTTGTTAGAAGAAAGCTTAGACCTATCCAGCTGCCGCTAGTACCGTTCCTATTGTTCAAAAGGACCCGAAGGTTTGTATTGCTCCGTCCTGTCGGAACAATGGTTTAAGGCTGGGAAATATAAATGGCTTATAACTTATTGCTAAATATTTCAGTCAAAATTCCAGCAATTTTATGAAATAAATGTACTACATTCTTATTCTAAGGCCATTTACATTCTTGGTTAACTCAAATTCCTGGTCACCTGTATCTGATAGAACAAAGTCTAAGTTTCAATACTCAGCTTACAGCATTGCAAGCACCCCGGACTTTGAAGGAACCAGTTTTCTGAAGATTTTCTGTTTTGAAATAAAGCTTCCTTCCTGCTAAGGGAACTCGACGCGCCCCTCACTCCGAGAAACGGGAGTTTCGGGACGGTTCGGGGATGAATCCTTGGATCCTCCTGTAGGCAGCCCGCACTTCCGTGATTCCTACAGGATAAGACATCCCTCACTGAGATCAAGGAAAAAGAAAAACAAGGAGTTAGCAAGACAGAGGAAGAAGAAACTCCATGGCATACACACACCACAAGCTCTTGTTTATATTACTTGAAAGTGTAGGTATGCATACACCTCTGAAAATACTATGTAGTAATGATAATCATTAGTATGCCACACTGCAGGATTAAGCAAAAAGCATATTAAAAAGAATTTCCAAGGTTATAAAATACTCGGTACAAAAAAACAAACCTTAAATATTAAGGCAACCCCCATATAACAACGTTGTTGAAAAACAACCAGTTTTGGACAAGTGAATGGGATAGTGGGAGGAGTCAGGGCCACTGCGGTCAGCAACTTTCTGTGGTAGGTAGGCTACTTCTGAGGGATTCTGACCTGACCAGACTTTCCTAACCTATCCTTGGATGCCTTACACTAATCTGACCAGGAGAGGTTGGGGTCGTGGTGGGAAGGGGGGGAAATGGACTTTAATACCCACCACACTCAGGAAAAAATATACAAGAAAATAAAAATTGTATATATCTTGGTAACACGTAACAAATTTGCAATACGGTTTCTTGTTTGATTTCTGTTATAAATGGGGAATAACCGCGGCAAAGCTTCATTAAACTAAACAATCCTCCTAAAAAATGACATTTTATTTTTTAAATAAGATAAAAGTTTCACTTATATCTTAACCGGAGGGTGGTTACAGATAGCTGTCGTCTACCTGACGTTCACGGCCAGAATTTGAAATTCGCTGGGTTTTATAGCGCTAATGGTTTGACAGGTGGGATCCCTCTACTCCCGCCCTCCCTTACGGGCGGTACCGGGAACCATCCAACAAATAAATCAGAAGTTTCATGCCTCCTACCTGTCCATAATGAGGGGAGGAGGGCGGGCTTCGTTATGGTAACAACCACCGGGTAAGGTATACGTGAAAGCTTTTAGAATTATTATAAAAATGTCATTTTCAACTTATAATAACTTACCCCGGTGGTTACATGATAGCTGATTGAACAAATTTAGAGGTGGTGGGACCAAAACCAACAAAAATTTGGCAGCTAAATAAACCAAAAACTGTTGGAATTATCCGAAGAGTAATAGTTCCTTTACCTTTAACAAGACCGACTGACTCAGTGGTTTAACTGCCCTCTGGTAAGTCTGCTGGCCTTTGGATTGTACCGGACAGGAATATATGGAAGCCGTGGCGTCCGGACACAATAATAAAGTACTTGCCGGTTGAGGGAACAGTGACCCGTAACGGGACAAAGACGTATAATTGCCCCTAAGATCAGGGCCGCGAGTTACAAAATCACCACAAAAATACAATGAAAAAAACGAGGGATCACCACAACTGTTTAAGAAATACACCAAGACATTAAAAGACTGAAAGATACTCAAAAAAACTCCCTGTTCTATCTTCAGACAACCTTTAAAAATACCAAAAAACATAAATTCAAAGGAGAATAAAAGTTAGTGAGGATGCGGGATTACATCCTTCTATCCCTCACCCCAAAGACCGTTTGGTTCAGTCACAATGAAATGGACCCCAATGTACTGCAAATTTTCATATGTGCGGTTTGCAAATCTGGTCAGATAATGAGATGCGTAAGACAGAATTTGCTTCTACCAATATGGTAGATTTAATAATGGTCTTTCAAAAGACAGATTACGTCTAAAGGCCACCATGACACGTATACACTGACTCTAATTTCATTGAGCTTTTGACTTTTATTAATTTAAACACGTTTGATATCCGAGTCTGACATTGTCCCGTGTGCCACAGAAATCAAATTCCTTAAAAATTTTTTTTGAAGGAGAGCGCATTTTTAGAAACGAGGAAGAGAAGGATCTTTCACTGAACAACCACAGGTTATCACTCTTACCTCGTTATACCTTTAGGTCCTTTGCCCACCATAATGTCTAAAGTGCTCTTCACTGGACAGAGAAAGACAATTCAGGCTCATTAGGCCCCCAAATAACTACCGAAATGTTCTTTATAGGAGAAAAGAACGCGGCCAAGGACGTGAGGGAATTTTCATTTCTTAAGCCAAAAAACCCCAGCATTGATGAGCAAATGGCATTGCCCTTAGCAAATCCAAACTCTCTTATCAATAGCATGCAGCTCACTGATTCCTTTATTAGCTGATGCCTAAAACACAAAGAAAAAAGTGTTCTTCCATAGTCAGATCTCTAAAAGAAACTAGAAGAGATCGGTTCGAATCTATCCGGACATCAGCCATTTAAGAACTACATCCATGGTTCCAAGCTACTGTTCTTGACTACCTTTGTCATTTGGTCGTATCAAAGGAACGAATCTGGTCTGAGAGGTCTTGCATTATCTTAGAAATGTCTAATCCTCGATGTATGAACAAACCAGAAGACAACAATAGACTCTTACAACCCCTAATAGTCTTGGGTAGAAAGATTCTTATTTCTTCCACGGAAGAAAAAGAAGGAAGTTAGCTAACTGAGCTATAGAAGGTTTAGAAAGACGAAATTCCTTCTTTCTTTGGCACCCAAGCTCTGAATGGGGGACCCACCCCTTAGCTTGGTACAACCTCGATCAAGAGGATTGCTTTCTGGTTAGGGCCTAGCAAATAGATCTTGAAGCTCTCTTTGGAAAATATGATATTGTTATGATACAATAAAGTTTGTTCATACTTTACCATGGCAGGATATATATTATAAGCCTTGTATTCGCCGAAGTCCGAACAGAAATTTTCAAAAACTCCCGGCAACACGCAGTGGTCGGCCAGGTGGTAGTACCCCAAATTCCCGCCGATGGGAGGCGGGCGTTCAGGAACCATTCCCCATTTTCTGTCAGAGATTTCTGCTAGGGCCACTGTCTCCTGAGGGGAGGGGGCGGGTGGGCACTTGATTTTGATTTTATAATATATCTTGCACAGGTAAGTATGAACAAACTTTATTGTATCAGAACAATATCATTTTGTTCATGAACCGTTACCTGCCAGCTATACATTATATAGCCTTAACTCCCACCTTTTGGAGGAAGGGGAGACAGAACTAGGACTTTTTGGGAAAACAATTCCATTTACATGATTTGATATCTTGGTTTCCATAACCTGTTAGCATAGCTGGACTTCGTTGTTGAGTTACCGTCACCCAAGTCTGCTTCTGGACTTTACTAGAGACTCCAGCCAAGGTAGTGACCTGCGATTGTTGTTGTAGTTACTAGAGGATTTTGTCAATGGGGGCGTGGACCACAAAAAACAACTAGATCCTTAACCATTATAGACCGCCAATTAATTTTTTTGGGTTTTAATGCATTCCTAGAGGTGCCAGCAAGGACGTGACCTGTGTGGACGTGGTGCGCTCTAATGAAACTGTCACGGGCTGGGGAGCAGTGACCACAAATGTGACAGATCAATAAGGTGGTTGATAGACACCGGAATGCTGTTAATGCTTCATTGGAGGTCGTCCCAGCGAGGAACGTTGACCTATGCAGCTGGTGCGCTCCAGGATGATTTGTCAACGGGTAAGTGGACCACAATGTGACAAAAAACATTACCACCTGACCTAGCCTATCTGGGTTAAAACTTCGTATAAACCAAGGCTAACTGGAGGGAAAACGTCCGCCTAAGGCGGCCGACCCAAGACCAACAATAAACCTAAAACCCTACCCTAAATAAGCATAATTAAACTAAAAAATAAAAAAATAAAAAGAAAACAAAATTTAAAAAGTCACCAAACTAACAAATTAGTATTCCCTTAAATGTTAGGAAGAGTGCTACTCTCTTGTACCCAATTATAGTGTTACTGCCGACGGACATATTGGGGCCCAAAAGAGCAACAGTTTCTAGTATGTAGTCCTCACCTCCCACGAAGGTAAGGTAGTGAGAGGCAAAAAACACGGAATTTACTACGCCAAAATGTGGCATTCAAGATGTCAATTAAGTTGCCATCCATGTTCTTTTGGGAAGGCTACTGACGTAGAAATAGCCCTCCACTTCATGCCGCAATTCACCTTCAACATTGTTTTCATATCACTGTCTTGACAGGATGAATGTGCTTCCTGATGGGTGTCCCTCAAGAAAAAAGCCAAAAGCATTCTTCGACATTGGTAAAATTTGGCTTCCTTACCGAAACACCACCAAGCTTATCCGAACGGACCTCTACAAATCCGTTAGTTTTCATTTGAAGGTTAGAATTTTAGAGCCCTGACAGGGCACAGAAACTCTCTCTTATGGCTCCGCGCCCAACGATTATTACTTTCGGACCATCCCTTTAATTTCGAAGGTCCTACGGCCAAGGGCTTGGACGGATTTTCATTTTTCGACCAGGAACGTTGGGCTCAAGGAACAACAAAACCCGCGTTAAAACCATTTAAAGCCCAACGTATCTTTGCCTAATCGCTTTGCACCTTCGCTGACTATCCTTCGCCTCCGTCCAGGCCAGGAGCAGTCAGGGAAGATAGCTTTTATAAGTAACATCCTTCAGGGGGAAGACCGTATATGCATAGGTTAGAATGGAACCTTCTCCCAGGACATGAGAAACTTTAGAACTACAATCCAAGTTCCACCTCGAGGGCAACCTGGTCTGTTGAATCTTCGTTGTTTCAAAAGATATCAAAGAGATCGTGAAGGACTCTGTTGTCCGCCAAGGTCAGGCCTCTTTACGTTCCTTAAAAAGACAACTGAACAAAGCAACACTCCTATACCACCCCTTGATTGTAGAGGGACTGCAAGTTTTAGAATCCCTTCTCAGATATAAAAAGGAAGTCAGCAATCTTGGCTCACAGAGGTGGGGGGGGGGGAGATCGTGGTGGAGGAAAATGGCCGTTCTTCTTGCACCAACTCTGGAAGGACTGCCCACACTTCCGATTGGTAACACGCATTGGATGAAGATCTTCGTGCACTGGCGGATAAGCTTTCGCCAACTGAGCCTAGGAAAAGCCTATCGCTCTTGGCCAACTTTTGGTTATAGATCTGAATGCCAGTCAGGACTCAGAGCGGAGGGACGGTTTTCTGGTGGTTACCTATCGAAGTGGGGCTGTCTCGGAGTTAGATCTGTCCATTACTGGAAGCGTCATCCCGGGAAGTCTACTACGTAAAGGCCATGGACCTCTGGAACCAACCCAGTTCTCTCGCCGGCTCCAGAACGGGGCGATCAAAGTCATTCTCGTCCCTTCCGACGCCGGCAAATCTTTCTCATGACTTCCCATTAGGATCCTTGAACGGGGGAAAGGCGAAAGGCAGGGTTACAGGCAAATTCCCCGTCCAGTCCAGAAGGAAGTGCGGTCTTCTATCGCCACCCTGCCCAGCCTGGGTCGAGTACTGGGGAGGCAGTACAGTGGGGAAAGCCTCATTCGTTCTGGACGTCGCCAAAGAATTGTCCAACTAGCGGACGATCCCACCCAAACCCTCAACAGCTCTATTGGCATACCTCCTGATGCAGAGGTTCCCACTCGGTTGGCAAGAAGTTGACCTCGTCTGCTGAGGAGATCTGCCCGGAAGTTCTCTACTCTCCTGCTACAAACCTTGTAAGGATCGTGGACGTACCAGTTCGCCCTTGCCCACAAGGCAAGATATTCCTTTGCCAGGGCAAAAAGGGGACCGGAGGACTGTGTTGCCTCCCGATTGCTTCCAAAGTACGCCCAGAAGCTGTTGGGTGTTGTCTGAGTTGACTTGGACTATTCGATGAGAGGGACTTTTTCTGGGGAAAAAACTGGGAGAGCTCTAAAAAGATGGCTGCCATTTCCTTTAGATTTATGTGCCAGGGGACACCTGTTCCCCTCTCCAGGTGCCTGACAACTTCTTCCCCCCCTTAAATGTTGCTCCCACACCACGCGGTGGGACGAGTCGGTAGAACAACAAAACTAGGTCGGGGGCCTTCTGGAAGCTTGAGAGAAAAAAAACACGGCCCTCCGACAACTTCAACGGATCTTTAGGCCACCATTGTTTTTTAAGTGATGCATTTACCTCTATTGAAATTCTTTTTTTAAGATCATATCCAGATTCTTGGTTTTCTTTCCAATTTTCCTTGAGAAAAAAATTTTGTAGCGGTATGAGGTGCAGTTGCCCCCAAGGAAACAAACTTCTCCAGCGAGGAAATCGGTCCCCTAGCAGGCACTTCATCCATTCCCTCCCCAGAGGCACGAATCTTTCAACCTTCAGGAAGGCTGTCAACTTTGTCTTAAACATTGCTGCAGGAACGTCCCTGGGAACGGAAAAAAGCGCGAAAAGGACCAACTCTGAATCCATCTTGAATCCCCAGGATACAAGATGGATTGGGTTTGCGGGCATCAGATGTGACTTTTCGAAATTCACCAGTAGTCCCAGGGACTTCACCAACGATAAAGTTGTTGTTGGAACTGGAATCCATTCAGACACCGCGTTTGCAGTTGGAGCGGCACGAACTGAGCCAGGTCGTCCAGGTACATAGAGAACTACGATGATTTGCCAGATGAAAGCCAACCTCGCCACGTTTCTTCATTTAAAGTCGTGAAGATCATAGCGGGGGGCAGTGCTCAATCCGAAGCAAAAGCGCAATGAATTGATAAAAACTGTCCCTTTTTTGAGGGACAAACCGAAGATACTTCAATCGAGACTGTGGATGGATGGGGACGTGGAAATACGCCGTCTTGGAAGGTCTTAATGAAAAACCATCCAATCGTTTTGGTTCTCTTAAGGTCCCAAGAAACTGAACTGAGGTGGTCTCCATCTTGAACGTTTCTGCCTTCTGTACGAACAACCGATTCAGTACTGCTCACATCTAAGACTGGTCGCCAACCTCCTGACTGTTTCCCCGGCACCAGGAATAAAATTCCATGTTGTAGAAGCATGGGGGATTACCAGGTCTACGACCTGTTTCCCACCGCTCTCTTTTCCTAACATCTGCTCGAGCAAAGATCGAAAAAGGATTTGTTGCGTCTCCTGATGGTAAAATACGGGGATAAATCCTTGGGTGTCTGTCGCACAGTGGGGGAGGTTTCAAGAAAGGAATCTTTGCTACCCCCGCTTGATGATGTTGAGCGACCCAAGCTGTCCGCCTTTCCTTTTACCATCCAAGCTTTTGAGAATGAGTCGAAGCCTGGATCCTACTGTTGGGGGTGCAAGGAAGGATCGGATTCATTTCATTCTTTCCTTGATCTTAGCCGAGACTCCTGGCCTCCTTGGAACGGTGTAACTTCCTCGAGAAGAGTTCTTTCGAGGAAACTCCCACCTCGAAACGGGCTTCTGCTTCTTGAACGGTTCTTGCGCCTGTGCCAGAACGTAGAAAGAAACAACCAGTTCACATGTTGCCGGCACCGACCTGGAGCTAGGAGGTCTTGGGTTTAGCCTTCTACGCTTGTAGGAATGGACAGCCAGAGCTTTGACCATAGCCTTCCTAGACAAAAAAGATGGCTCGGAAAGAGGGCAGCATTAAAACAATCAAATTGCCTTTTTGAGAGATAGATAAGAGACCGCCCCTTTGCAGTTAAAACCAAAAACAATAGGGCCGCTTCTTCTATTCAAAATCGCAAGTGCAGAAGTGCGAAGCCAACTCCTCCCGAACCATCCCTGAACGGCCTTGTCCAATGCATGCAAGCACGCTGGGACAGACTCCTAGAGGCTAAGCGAGAATCAGGACTACGCGGAATCCTCCCGGTTATCCAAGACCCCTAAAAACCACCAAATCCAAAAAAAGTTGAAAACTTCTATATAACGGAAAGAGGTCCCTTCATATGATGGTCCATCTCAGAAAGGGTACCAGGGCACTTTCGTTCGTCGACAAAAGGGCATCTCTTCCGGTGCATCTACCAAGTGGTAGCGAAAGTCACCTTGGGACGAAGAGGGGCTCTAAAAAACCTATCTCCTCCCCAGTATCATACCAAAGACCAGCCTTACCTGGTCAAGTCTTGAACGGGGGTAGGGCGAAAGAGTTCTTGTTTCGGATTTTCTTGACTCCATCCAATTCAGCATTTTCCTTTTTAAAGCCCCTTTTTGTTGATAAATGGAAGTAGCCATCTTCAAACAATCCTTGAGGAGTCTGATAGCCTTAGACGATAGCAATTCAATGAAGGAAGGAGGCGAACCGCCGGGGCTTCAGGTTTTTTTAAAACTTCTCTTCAAAAGGAAGGTTCGAAGGGCAATTGACAACCCAAAAACTTGGTATTCTGAACGATACTGTTGATGATTCGTTCTTTCAGTTAAATTCCTACCGACAAGTTTCCTTCTGAGAGTCACTTACTATCCTCCGAATCTCGGCGAATGGTCTGAAGAAAACATTTACGTCGGTCGAGTCCAGCCTGCGAGCCATGCCTGGCTGGTTCAAGCCTGAGCGTTCGAAGCCGAGGAGTCACCTGACCGAGACGTCACCGCTTGGCATCCAGCCTGAGCGCCCAGTCGAAACGTCATTGGGCCTGGCATTCCAAAAGTCTCGCTCGCCGCCTATTAACGTCGTTTGCTCTGCAGCCTTCTGACCTTTCTTTTTTTTTTTGTGCACGAAATCTCCGAAGCGGCGACGGTAAACAGGAGGAGAAAGAGCGAGGCGATATGAGAAGGAGAAGGAGACTGCCTGGATCTCTTGACTGGCAGCTTATCATCCTTCCTCCTGTGACGTGAATTATCCTCTTTCTTCGCAAACTAATAAAAGGCAATTTGGATGTTTGCAAAATTCTTCAATTCTTCTTCGATATTTAGGGCTGATCCTTGTGAGAAGACGAGGGGCGAAGGGAAGCCCTCCTCCTTCTCAACATAGGACCGCCACAGGTATAATCCTTAGGGCAAACCAGGGCGCTCAAAAAAGCATTGTCGTCAACAAAAGACATCCTCTCCGGCGACGATCGCAAACACAGAAGAAGAGAAAGGACGTGAAGCGTCCTTCTCCCTAAGACCAAAGGTGCCGGTCGCCTGTGCGACACCTTGCACCTTTGCTCTCTTTTGCGGTGGAGAGTCTTCGAATTGTTCTGGAAACGACCGCAAAACAGAAGGGGCTAACGGATGTGCAGCGTCCTCCTCTGAGGAATCAAAGGCGGCGGCCGCCTGTGCGGCATCTATAGTCTTTGTCCTCTTCAAAGGGCGCGATCGCTTCCGAAAGCTCCAACCGCTGCGCGGGGAGGACGATTCTGATGACGAAAAACACTCTTTCAAGATCCGTTTACGAACTTTGGAAGCCTGGGAAGCGCCCCCAGGTCTTCGCCAAAGGGACATCAGATCGGTTGTCCGACCCCCTTCCGCAACACTCGGAGCATTATCACTACACACCACTGCACTATTAACACCTTCTAATGCTTGCACTTTTGATTCCAGGCTACGCAAAGATTCAAGAATCATTGATAGGGTATTACCCTCCACAGACACTAATGTAGGGCCCGAAGGCATCACAGGTTTAGGAGGGATAAATTCCACTGGATGTGTAACTGGCGTTACACTCCTTCTTACCCTATCTCTTTCTATTTTACACACATATGATTCATACACCTTCCACGCAGAATCAGACATACTCTCACATTCATTGCAGCGATCATCAAACACACAAACATGTTTCCGACAATTCGCGCACACTGTATGAGGGTCTACCGAAGATTTCGGTAGCCTCACCTTGCATTCTTCCACACAACATACTCTGGCGCTAGTCGAACTAGATCCAGACATCTCAAGTTTAAGGAAAAATCAAGCCAAATTCAAAACCAATCCACAATTAGCGTATGCCTAACCACCGATCCAAATCAATAGTACAACTACTATCCGACTTACAACCTGCTCGACTTACGACCACTCGTACTTACAACCTTACTTCAGACAGTTGACCATCGAGTTACTTGGCACTGCGCCATCTCATGAGAACTCTCATCACTCAGGCATGAGAACTCTCATCACTCAGGCAGCATCAGTTTGAGTTACCCTGACCCTATCTGCAGCATCATTTGGTATCAACTGTACTGTAGACTGAATTGCAAACCAATTTACGTAAGAATCGACTTCTGACATGCATGCAAGAACCTAACCCCATTGTAACTCAATGCCTGATTGTACGTAATATATACTACTATATTACATAAATGATTAAAATGTATTAGTAGAAGTAAATTATGGTAAAAAGATTGAAATAATGATTGTACATTACATTACAGTACTAAGTAGGCACTTTTATATAGCAAAGGTTTGATAGTATACCCTACCCAGTATGTTGGCCACTTTCTAAGGTTCGACTTACATCCATTCTGACTTACAACCAGTGGGTCGGAACCAAACTTGGTTGTAAGTAGGATAGTACCTGTAACCAAAAATCAATCGGGATACTCAAGTGACCAAAAGAGTTCAAAATCCAATGACGGAGGTGCAGAAAAACACTTGTTGGCTGCACCGGCAACAGAAATATCTGACAGAAAATGGGGAATGGTTCCTGACGCCCGCACCTCCCAGCGGCCGGGAATGGGTACTACCACCTGGCCGACCACTGCGTGTGCCGGGAGTTTTGAAATTCTGTCGGACTTCGGAGAATACAGCTATATATATATCTGCAGGTAAGGTTCATGAACAAACCTCTCTTTCTGAGGAGATGCTCGACAGTCTGAAGGCGGCTAGTCGAAGAGCGGACAATTTGTGATGGAAACCTCAGAAAGTGGGGCTGTCTGAGTAGATCCTTCCTTAACGGTAACTCTCTCGGAAAGTCCGTCAACAGCAGTAGTAGGTCCGGGAACCATTCCCTGGCCGGCCAAAAGGGGGCTATCAGAGTCATCCTGACGTTCTGATGACCTCTGAACTTTGCCAGAACCAATCTTAGCATTTTGAAAGGCGGAAAGGCATACAGATCCAGATTTGACCAGTCCAGAAGCATGGCATCCACTGTAAACGCCTCCTCGTCTGGAACTGGGGAGCAATACAGTGGTAGACGAGCTGTCTTGTTTGTGGCGAAGAGATCCAACTGAGGACATCCCCAAATCCCCCAAAGCTTCTTGCATATTTGAGGATGTAACGTCCACTCTGTGGAGAGGACTTGTCCTCTCCTGCTGAGAATGTCCGCCTTTACATTCTTCGAGCCTTGAATAAATCTTGTGCTCAGACAACCTTGTTCTCTTTCGCCCAAATGAGTAGGTCTCTCGCTGCCTCGCAAAGAGAGAACGAGTGTGTCCCCCCCCTGTTTTTTTATGTAAGAGAGCCATGGTGTTGTCTGCTTGAACCAGCACTACTTTCCCCCTCTACCTCTGTCTTGAAGTGCATTAGAGCCAAATGAATCCCTTCAACTCTTTTAGATTTATGTGCCAGCTTCTCTGATGAATCTGCCAAAGTCCCGACACTTCCTTCTCCCAGAGTAGCTCCCCACCCTTTGTCCGATGCGTCTGACAAAAGCGTAAGGTTGGGCTCAACTGGCTTAGAGACAAGCCTTCCATTAGCCTTCCTTCTGATTTCCACCAAAGGAGGTCCTGTTTGATTCCTTCCGAGATGGGGAACACGAAGGAGTCTGAGAACTTCTTCCTTTGCCACTTCTGCTTCAAGTTAAAAATAAAATTGAGTGGTCTCATGTTGAGCCTGCCCAGACTTACAAATTGCTCTATTGAGGCCAAGGTTCCTAAAAGGCTCATCCACTGATTCGCCGAGCAAGTTTGTCTGACGAGAAATTCGTCTATCTTGTTCAGGCAAGAGTCGATCCTTTGGAGAGACGGAAAAGCCTGAAAAAGAACTGAATTCAGTCTCACTCCTAAATAAACTATCTCCTGAGAAGGAGTGGACATGACTTTTCCTTGTTTACTAACAAACCTAGGCTGTCCATCAGCCTTTAAAGTCTTTTGTAGGTCCTCCACTCACTTCTGTCTGGACCTTGCCCTGAGAAGCCAATCGTCTAGATACATGGAGATTCGTATCCCGTCCAGATGAAGCCACTTTGCTACTGACGACAGAACTGGTGAACACTTGTGGAGCTGTCGACAGGCCGAAGCAGAGGGCCCTGAACTGATAAACGGCCAGCTGGAACACAAATCTCAGAATCTTCTCGATTCCAAATGAATCGGAATATGAAAATAGGCGTCCCGAAGGTCTATGGAAACCATCCAATCTCCAGATGAAGCGCTGATAATACCGACTGGGTCGTTTCCATAGAAAACTTCGTATTCAGGACAAAGACGTTCAGGGCACTGACCTCCAACACCAGTCTCCAACCCCCCCGTGGCCTTCTTTACAGGAAAAGGCAATTGTAAAATCCTGGTTCCTGCGGAGAGTCCACTAACTCTATGGCCCTCTTTGCCAGTAAGGCGAGAAACTTCTTGATGGAGGACGGCAAATTTTTTTTCGGAGTTCTCGAGTAAGCTGACAAATTCACAGGAAATTCTGTGAGAGGGGGGTGCTTGATGAACGGAATGGTGTATCCTTCCTTCAGGACCTGGACCGTCAAGGATCCGCTCCGAGATGAAACCAGGTCTGCCAGAAAAGGTGTAATCTGGCTCCTACTGGGGTGTGGAGGACTACGGGCCTACTTCTTGATGGAAGAGGGAGTGGTTTTAGACGAGGCTCTACCTCTCCCACGAAACCTGGAGAAAGATCGAACGGGAGCTCTCCCTCGAAATGGTTTAGGAGCTTCCGTGGAGGGAGCACTCCGAGAAGCAGAAAGAACCGGAGCTATCTTCCTGGGCTTCTTCATGACTGTGATAAAAGATCCTGGGTCGCTTTCTGTGTTAAAGATTGAGCGATCTCGCTCACAATCTCTTGCGGAAAAAGTGTTTCTTGTCCAAAGGAGAGAAGAGCAAGCAGACTTCTGGTTCGATGAGACCCCTTTCGACAAGAAGGAGCACCAAATCTGTCTCTTCTTCAACACTCAGAGGCGAAAATGGCAGCGAGCTCCGAAGCTCCATCACAGATGCCTTTATCGATACAATCCAGTACCGAGGCAAATTCCTTCAACTGCTCCTCCGAAAGTCCAAATGACTTGACTTTCCTGGCCAGCGAAGCAATGGCCCAATCCAGGAAGCTAGCAACTTCAAAAACACGGAAAACACTCTTGCAAACAGATGCCCAGTTCATTTGCCGAAAAGAAAATCTTAGCAGTATTAAGGGCTGCTCTACGGGAAGAGTCCACGAGACTAGAAAAGTCTCCCTGAGCGGAGGCAGTCACAGCCAGGGAAAAACTTCTCCATGTCATACCAGACAGGCTCCTTGACGAAAGTCTCGAAGGGGGAAGACAAAATGACAATTTGTCCAAAATTGCATTTTCCTAACTTATACAAACCTGAGGTCCTTTACAATAGGAAGGTACTAGCGGCAGCTGGATAGGTCGTAAGCTTTCGAACAAGGGGTTCGGTAGTTAACTGCTTGCTCGACAGGCGCGCGCGCGCGACTGGGAGGTAACCAATCACTTTTGCTTTTGACCCCAAGCAAAAAACTGCAGAGTGAGGGGTGGCCATGAGGTGGGACTAGTGTGTAAAAGGACCTCAGGTTTGTATAGTTAGGAAAAATGCAATTTTGGACAAATTGTCATTTGTTCCGGACACGGCATACAAACCTTCGGTCCTTTTACAATAGGAAGACTCACTTCTTGGTGGGAGGAATCTGAGTCTTTTGTGAACAGACTGTCGCCCAACCTTGGAATGCCTCCCTGGTCGTAAGAGCGAGGGAGGGATCCAAGCCTCTGTCCGATTGATCGGGGTGTGCACCGCAGGATCAATGGTCAGACCTCTGGACCAAGTACTAAGAGAGAGGCAAGCGTATCTCTTCGTACCAGCAAACAAGAACAAGTTCCTATTTTCAAGAGGCAACATAAAGTTATGGTTTGTCTCTTGTTGGCATCCACTTCCCCCCCCCCCCCCCCTTGTAGGAGGAAGTGGTGGATATTCGCTCCCATCCCTAGTGAAAGGGATAGGATGGGGCTCTGTCGAGTAGCTCACGGCATCTCGTCCTTATCCAGCAAGGTGATGACCGTATCCCTCTACCCACAGGTAGAGGGGGAGAAAAAGATAGGAAGAGAAGCCAGTCACTCTCTCATTCACTTATCTATTCTTACAGTCACACCAGGACTCGATGCTGTTCAGCCTGCTAGGGTTCTGGGTTAGACTACAAACGTGTTGAGCAGCCACCACGGGTCCCAAGGAAAACGATCCAAGGACCTGTGGGCAATATCCAAAAGGTAGAAGGAGGTGCCAGTGGTCTGGTTGTACCAGACCCCTGCCTTCAGTACCTGCGCCACGGAGAAGTTCTTGTGTAACTCGAGGGAGTGTACTTCTAGTCATCTTGGTGCTGACGAAGAGTCTTCAACACTCAGCCTGGGATGTCGAGTTTCTTCAGAAAGCGCGGTCGCGTTTTCACAGGACAAAGCAGCATCTCTTCGCCATCGAAGGCGGTGAAGTCCATTAGGAGGGGATTGTGAATGACTCTAACCGATCGTCAGGAACTGAAGGGTTCTGAGTCTTCGCTACGAAGTCGGTACGAAATCGAGCGTCACGAATCCCATCCCCTTGGATTGCTTGACTTCGCAGGAAAAGTCATGCAATTACCCTCAGAGGGAAAAGAAGGAATGGTCGTATGACCTATCCCTCTTCTCGACTTCGGTGATGTCCTGTACCCATACTGGTCTATCCGTCTGCAGCGAAGTGTCTCACATTCTCCTATCCCAAGCAGTGAAGTTCTTCTCGGTAGTGGATAGGACACCGACACTCAATGGTGGGTGTCGATGGTATGGGTACTGTGACAAGCCGTTAGGACGAAGAAAGACTGTTATGGAACAACCGAAACTAAGTCCACAGCGAAGTTCGTAACAGACTTCGGGCTCTGACAGCTGCCGACTGGACTGCGTTCGGTAGGAGGCAAGTTGTCCAAGCACCGAGCAAGTCATTGACCTTCGCCTTAAAAGGGTTATGCCAAGAAGACTAAACAAATAATTTGTTCGTCACCGATGCCAGAAGCGAGGTGATGATTCTCTTAAGGCATGTGCCCAACAGGCGAAAGTCAATTGCCTTCTAGAGACCGAGGTCCCTGATGGCAAGATATCTCATAGTATAGTTGATTCTCAGCTAAGGAGAAACCAACACTATGTGTCGTTGAAGACGAAGGTGTACAGAAAATGCAACCTACGTCTTCACAGCTCTAGGGCAGCGGAAGTGTGGTCGCGGCAGCGCGGCAAACCACGAGCGGCGGCGGCACGCCCCCTCTCGGTACGGCGAACGGCACTTCACAGCGGCTGTAGGCAAGACTGTTACCACGTGAGGCGAGTACACCAGGTGAGGAGGGACGTTGTCACCTGGAGTCGATATCGTTGTCGTGGTCACCACTCCATGGGTGACCGCAGCAGGCCCCGACATAGAACCGCCGCCCCTGGACACTAGGCACGCCCTGCGAATCGAAGGAGCGCCCATACCTCACAAGGTCCACCCTCGTGGCAATAGCACCTGCGGAAATAACAGTAGTAGTGATTAGTGGGGGGGGAAGTCCCCTCGCGCGGGGGGGTGAGCCCACACCGAACGAGCGGAAGACCCCGAATACAATTGTACATCGGGCACCGAGCGCCCTCCCGCGCTCGACGGATCGGGCGAGGAGAAGAAACCCAGATAACTCCCCATGAAGAAGGCCATCTGTGGAGCTTAGCGGGGGGGGGAGGGATTCTCGTTCCCCACCCCCGCACAGCACCCATGTACCCAATAATAATAATAAGAGCCCGAGAGCAATCGTGCCCTCGGCACCGAATGCAAGGGCAAGAGGATCAATTCCCTGACTCGAGCGGAACTTGAACCAAAATAAATATTGATGCAATCAATAATAAAAGGAATAACATGAAAAAGGAATCTTGCATTACGATTCACTTCACAATGAACAAGGGCTCGGAGCGAGCGCATTTGCGCCCATCGGTACCGAGCGCAAGGGTAAAAGGATCCATCCCGATTATGAACGGAAACCTTGATCCATAATAAATTGATGCAATCAAAATATATATGAAAAATGAAAAAGAATACTGCGCTTGCGATTTCACTTCATACAAAATGAAAAGGGGAAGGATCAAGTTCCCAAGGGAAATAGCGGAAACATTGATCCAAGTAAATAATGCAATCATCAATAAATATGAAAATGAAAAAGAATACTGCACTTGCGATTTCACTTCATTCAAATAAAAAGGGGAAAGGACCAATTTCCGGGTAAGAGCGGAAACTGATCCAAAATGAGTATTGCTACAATCAAAATAAAATATATGAAAATGAAAAAGAATACTGTACTTGCGATTCCACTTCCATACAGAATAAGTTTTCGTGCGAGCGCATTTGCTCGGCAACGAGCATACAGGTAAAAAAAAATATAAATGAAAAGGGCACTTACTTACGATTTTCATCTACACATTTCCAACCAAAATATAAGCTCGGAGCGAGCGCTCTCCCGCCCTCGGCACCAAGCATACACAATACGAGGATCATTTTCTGGGAAAAAATGAATTCCCGCACTTACGCCCTTCAGTCCCGGCACTCGGGTATCGGAGGGCGTGGAGAAACCAAGATCCTTTAATTCACAATGAATTCAATGGAAATAAATATGAAATGATTGTACTTACAATTCAGTTTCACTAGATAAATAGAAAAAGAAAAACACAAACATGCGAAAGCAACGACGATGAAGCGGGCAGAGAGCGATGATACACGTCTACACGCCAGCAGGCCGAAAGCAAAAGTGATTTGTTTACCTCCCAGTCGCGCGCGCTGTCGGACAAGCAGTTAACTACTGAACCCTGTTCGAAACCTTACGACCTATCCAGCTGCCGCTAGTACCTTCTATTGTAAAAGGACCGAAGGTTTGTATGCCGTGTCGGAACAAAAAACATTTTTCCCCTGTTCCCTTCTCCAAAAGCCAAGCAGTTAACTTTCTTGATAGCTTTCTTAGCCGAAATCGAGAGGACGAGACGCATGTGACGAGGATGAGGAGTCAGGCTTACTGTCCTTTTTCCACTGCGAACTAGGAGAAACTGGAACGGAAGGCGCAAAAGAATCTCCGAAGTTGTCAACGAAGGATCTTAAAAGGAGCTTATACCCCGACAAATGCTTGTCTTTTTCTGTAAGTACTTCTCTTTCTTCCTCCAAATCCGAAGCTTCCTTCGACAAAACTGGCGAACATTCCATCGGAAGAGGAATCCTGTTCGGCGAAGTCACACCCTGATGCGCCCGAGGAGGGTGCGAGAAAGCAGGAGAAGACGTCTGAGCCTGTGCTGAGACGAATCCGGGCGGCTGAGCTGGCGGCTGAGTTGGCGGCTGAGCTGGCGGCTGAGGTGGCGCTCGCGCGAGAGCCTGACGTGGCGCCATAGACGGAGTCAGGAAAGGAGTCCGACCAGGAGCCTGAAGCGGCGTCTGAAGAGGAGTCACATGGAGAGTCTGAGCCTGAAGAGGCGACTGAAAAGGAGCCGCGAAGAGGACTGCCACAGTAGTCTGCGGAAAGATGTAAGGCGGTCGGGAGCGCATTCGGGGACGAAAGAGACCGGCCAAAAAGCTCCAAAATACTGCCTAACTTGGCATTCATCTGTTCAAACACCGAAGGTTGAGGATCCACCGACGTAGAAGGCGCGGGAGGAGTAGAAGGATGATCCACAAACACGTCTGGAGCCGCAGGAGTTATCGCTTGAGGAGGCTCTGGAGAAGGCTCCGAAGGAGTGTGCGTGTTCGGCTTCTCCACTTCTATGAGAGACGGGCGATAAATCGAAACTGCTGGAGAAAAGGCTTCAGGCTCCTCCCAAAAACTACAAGAAGGTTCGGCAGCCGCCACCTTCTTGGGAACCGCAGCAGGCGAAACATCGCTAGACCTTTTCAGCGGTCTAGAAGTCTTATTACGCCAACCTCTATAAGAGAAACATCTGACTAGAGTCGCTTGACGAAAAACACTTCCTCGCAACACCTTTCCAATGGTGAGCGACAGCATCCTGGGATACGGCTACAGGATTGCTTGAGGGGGCGGCTGCTCGGGAGCAGATCCCGCTCGCCTCCCTTCGGTTTTCGGCATGCCTCCTCCCAGGATCTGGGGAGTTGACAGGGGCCTAGACCTAGGAGAACGAACGGGACAAACAACCACCTCCTCCACTACACTTGCACTAAGTAATTTATCACACTTAACTACCACTTCTTGCACTGTCTCACCCATTTTCTGCATAGTGGTGAGGAAAGAGACAAATTTCGAGTCCATATCGGCTCGTAATACTGACACAGGATCGGGATCGGGAGATACAGAGTCGAGGGCAGGAGAAACCACTACGGGGTAATAGGAAACAGGATTAACAGATCAGAGGAATATCCTGGCTACTCACTGACTTAGAAGAAGATCTCTGTGAAGCTTCTGATTCTATCTTTTTCTAACTTTCTCATATACTTTCCCAGTGCCTTCCACTCCTGAGATGTTAGAGACTTACATTCTTCACACGTATTCTCAAAAGAACATTCACGTCCCCCTACAACTAACACAAGTAGAATGAGGATCAAGTGAAGCTTTAAGAAGTCTAGTCTTACACCCACTACTACACCCACCCTATATGAATAGAGCCGGTGTCAGACATCGTGACAAATTCAAAATAATTCCTAAAAAGGACAACAATATCAAAACCAAAATAACTATAGCGCTAGCAAAAGATCAGTAAACTCAAGGTACATCACCAAAAGGAGAAAACCAAGATGATCAAAACCAAATTCCAACCAGCAGAGGAACTGTGTTACGTGACGGCAGGAAACTTCTGATTATTGTTGGAATGGTTCCCGGTACCCGGTAGAGGGCAGGAGTAGAGGGATCACTGTCAAACCATTTAGCGCTACTGCGAATTTCAAATTCTGCCGTGACGTCAGGAGACGACAGCTATATGTAACCACCGGGTAAGTTATATAAGTGAAACTTGTAAATTTAGTACTCTTCAGTTTTACAACATGAATATCGAACTGAATCAAATAAGCACTGGGACCTAGGAGGTCATCCAGCAATGGAAAGGACATTTAAGAGGAATAGGGCTAGGCTAGAAAGGTCTGAGAGGTGTAGAAACAGGAGGAAAACCTCAAAGTTGAAACGACTGTTAGGTAAGAGAGGGTGGATAGCCAGATGGAAGACAGATAGCCTAGTATAGTAATATGAGTGGAGGTACAGTAAAATACCTACTTCCTAAATAGGGTAAAAAATCACGGACGACCAACCCTCATCACGCTGGACGGGTCAACCGATATTTTGGTTCATCGATATTTATGGTTGCAAACAAGAATACAATTACAACTCTAAGCATACCATTCAAAAGATTGAAGTTTCGTCAACATAATGTGATACATGAAAGCCCCATACAAACTAAAATAAGCATCTTTCCCAACCTTCCCAGCACTCATTTGAACAAATGTTAGCGTATATATGTAACATTTATTGATCTTACTCAAGATTGCAGTTGTAATCAGCAAAAGAAAACAACATTTTGTTGCATATATTAGTGAAAGTATGAAACTTTTTATTCCCAGGGTCATGGTTTGAACTGAATTCATTTTTACTTTGTAATCGGTGGTTTTTATCATTACTGCTATCACAGCTGAAACTCACAGTGCTTATTTGATTGTTATTATACACATTTTGGTCTCAATTCACTCCACATTGCACTTTAAACAAGTTTGCTGTTCCTGGTTCCTAAGCGCACGTGCCACAAACACAGTTACGAACAGCAGACAACGACATTGCAAAGTTTTATTCCCTAAATTGTTTACTTTACTCGTTATTTAGTTCAACTTTACTTTGTTATTTAAAAGTGTTAATTTAATTCATGTCTATTATCCCTTTTTTGCAACAAATTACCCCCAAAATTACAGATATTTTCTAAAGTAGATACAATCCAATGTTTCTAACCTTGTTGTACATCTGGCTGCCAAAAACCATAGAGGAACAGACTACGGATTAGTGGATTTTTTTTAATTTTTTGCTAGCACTTTTCATTGATTGAAGTCTATATTAGTATTTGATTTTCTTTAATAAAACTGTATGCCAGAAATAAATGTAACCTTTAATGTTTGCATGCTAAGAATGGCAAAATCATCGTGCCACATTAGTGGAGCTTCACACATATGCCGATGCATTATTATAAACTGTTTCCATGAATTAGTAATGCAATAATGATAAAATTGCTTTAGTATTTATGTATGTATACTTCCAATACATAGCCTAATTTCACCAATTTCAACGTTTTGTGTATAGTCTTATACCCAGTTTGGAGGGTGAACACATACTGAATGGCAACAGAGAGAGAGAGAGAGAGAGAGGAGAGAGAGAGAGAGAGAGAGAGAGAGAGAGAGAGAGAGAGAAGGAAAGGGGAAAGGAAACGGTGGCGGTTGGAGGGGGGGGAGAGGGTAAGTGGAGCTTTTTACGCGTGTTCGTATCCATTTCTGGATAATGGAGTTTTGTCTCTTTGGTACAAGGACAAGTGTCGTTATTCTTAACGATTAGTGATTCACGATACCCTTCTAAATTACGGCACTGGGTATAATGCACTATAGCAAAAATCTTTGTTATGATACGACGTGTTCGTTACAGAAATAGGTATTGCCCAAAAACGTGCTTGCACTGTCTCTGAAACCCATAGTAGGTATGATGCTTAGTTGTCAATCAAGTTTTTTGTAATCAAGTATTTTTTACAAGCTAGCTATTGAATAAATTTGTATTTTTCTAAATCAATACATATTCCCTCAATGCTAATTTCTTTCTTTTAATGACTTTCTGGTCATTGCAAATTCGACCCCATAATTTCTTATGGTGCGAAAACAGACAGAGGCCCAGGGACCAAAAACGATTGCGTCACACTACGGCGGTAATCCGGCAGTAAAACATCTTCATATATCCAAAAAGTAAATAATAAAAATATATATGCGCAATACGATTATAACAATTACATGAATAGCTGATAACAATCTGCATGAATAACTGGTAAACTGTTCTGCAAGAAAGTTGAGTATAGCAATTATTTACAATAGGTACGAAAGTCAAGATGTCGTGACGTCATAATACAGGACTTAAAAGAACGTTCTAATTCCAAAAAATAATTACTTAAATTTGAGTCAGAATCGAGTTACTCTTTCAATAATGAATATTTTTAAATTAATCATCATAAATATGTAATTTTACTATTTATTTAAAAAATTATCTAAGTGCACGCTTCGTCGTCTTCTTCTACTAAAACAGTTGTTTACTTAAATCCTAGTAAGGGACCGTGTTCCGATTGTTGTGATGAAAGAGCCCCGGCGTCTGTGGGTACAAGTGGTGTGCGGATTTATCACAGGAAATGGGAAGTTTGTTGACACAAGCGACTCCGTAAACATCGAGATGGCGTCAATCTTCTAAGTTATTTAATCGTAAGTAAAAATTTCGAAAGCGTTTTGGTGAGATTTCCACTGCCGTGGACACCCTTTTCACTACCCTCTGTTTAAATCTTAAAATTTGGCCTTAATTTCTAACTTTGGAGAAAATACTTACTTCGAAAGGAGAGTAGAGGTCTTTAGCTCCGTTTCTCACCAACAACATGTCGCGACTGATGCCCATCTCTGGTGTCAGGACGCGTTATAATGTACTTTTTTTGGGGTGGTACACATTGATCGTACATGGTCCACCCCTGTACCATGCGGTGTTTTACCCTAACATCATATGGGTAGAGGGTAAGGTAATATGGGTATTAACAGGAACTTCAGACAAAAAATTGATATAATATTCGTCAAAAATAAACCCCAGAAACACATTCAATTGTAAACTAAACTAGATTTAAAAGTACTAGGCTATCTTACCACTTTTATGTCGTAATTATTTCCCTCTCTGGTAATCCTCTTTGGTTATTTTAATGCCTGTTTATCCTTCCACGGGATAATTAGTAATTTCCTTCCAAAAGGGAGTGAAATATGAGGTAAAAACGAACTATATCTCTGGCGGAACAGACGGCTCACAAAAGTATGTTTACATTCTGGCGCTTATCTTCCGGTCGTTGGAGACACGAGAGCGTTTGCATTTCAAATTAGTATCTAATTTAGTGTTTAATATCATATTTTACTATAAATACAGACAAAAATTGACATATAAATATAATTATATAATTTTTAAATGTCTGTATTTTATCACAGCTGTTTTAATGTACCATTGTAGTCGTTTTAATGTTTGCGTTTCAGCTATGGCCGCGTAGAGAGCGGTGCTGTCTTCCCGTTTATATCCCTTTCTATAAAGTATAAATACAGACACAAAATAGTCATAACAAAGTACAGACAGGTTTTAAAATTGTTTTTTTGTATTTCGCCATTCTTTTTTATCTTTCAGTTTCGGTATATATAATTTTAATAATTGCGCTTCATTTATGCCTTGAGTGGAGAGAGCTTCCATATGTCTTTTATCAGATTAGGTTTGATGACAACATGTTCAGTTCCCACACAATCACCGAAATAACACTCCAGCATTTGTAAACATTTCACATGTCCAAAAATAACACTCCAGCATTTGTAAACATTTCACATGTCCAAAAATAACACTCCAGCATTTGTAAACATTTCACATGTCCAAAAATAACACTCCAGCATTTGAAAACATTTCACATGTCCAAAAATAACACTCCAGCATTTGTAAACATTTCACATGTCCAAAAATAACACTCCAGCATTTGTAAACATTTCACATGTCCAAAATTAACAATCCAGCATTGTAAACATTTCACATGTCCAAAAATAACACTCCAGCATTTGTAAACATTTCACATGTCCAAAAATAACACTCCAGCATTTGTAAACATTTCACATGTCCAAAAATAACACTCCAGCATTTGTAAACATTTTCACATGTCCAAAAAATAAACACTCCAGCATTTGAAAACACTTTACATGTCCAAAAATAACGCTCCAGCATTGAAACATTTCACATGTCCAAAAATAACACGCCAGCATTTGTAAACGTTTCACATGTCCTAAAATAACAACCAGCATTTGTAAACATTTCACATGTCCAAAAATAACACTCCAGCATTGTAAACATTTACAAATGTCCTAAAATAACACTCCCGCATTGTAAACATTTCACATGTCCAAAATAAACAATCCAGCATTTGTAAACATTTCACATGTCCAAAAATAACAATCCAGCATTTGTAAACATTTCACATGTCCAAAAATAACAATCCAGCATTTGTAAACATTTCACATGTCCAAAAATAACAATCCAGCATTTGTAAACATTTCACATGTCCAAAAATAACACTCCAGCATTTGAAAACATTTCACATGTCCAAAAATAACGCTCCAGCATTTGTAAACATTTCACATGTCCAAAAATAACACGCCAGCATTTGTAAACATTTCACATGTCCAAAAATAACACGCCAGCATTTGTAAACGTTTCACATGTCCTAAAATAACAATCCAGCATTTGTAAACATTTCACATGTCCAAAAATAACACTCCAGCATTTGTAAACATTTCACATGTCCAAAAATAACACTCCAGCATTTGTAAACATTTCACATGTCCAAAAATAACACTCCAGCATTTGTAAACATTTCACATGTCCAAAAATAACACGCAGCATTTGTAAAACGTTCACATGTCCTAAAATAACAATCCAGCAATTATAAACATTAACATGTCCAAAATTAACACTCCAGCATTTGTAAACATTTCACATGTCCAAAATTAACACTCCAGCATTTGAAAACATTTAACAGGTCCAAAAATAACACACCAGTATGTGGAAAAAATTTCACATGTCCAAAGATAAAACTCCAGCATTTGTAAACATTTCACATGTCCAAAAATAACACTCCAGCAAGTGGAAAAAATTTAATATGTCCAAAAATAGCACTCCGTAAATGTCTGGTTGATAAAAGATGCCAAATTCAAGTCTTGATCCTCAAGTAACCTATCAAAGTCACTATGTACTCTATAATAGTATCTTTGTGACCTAGTTGAACCTCTATTCTATGTATACTGCATCCTGTTCTGAGACCAGAACAAGACACAGTATACTGATATTATTTTCTTGGAAGAATCATGAAATAGGTTCTTTTAGATATTCATTGATGAAAGAACGGATTTTTTCCCATGATTAGAAAATATATATGACTACAGTATATGTATGGTTTTAAATAATACATGTACCTAGTACACATAGTACTGCCTGTATGATAAATTTATCCACTTCCACAAGGGATATGGTCTAGATGTTATGAACCACCACCCCAAGGACGGGTAATTAGGAGGTGGGGTTCCAAAGGGCGCCCCCAACCCCCCCAACAAACACATAAAGAAAATAATATAATCTAAAAATGTCGGGAAGTCGGGAGGAAGTCAGAGGGAAAATCCTCAATTGTAGGAGTCTATCATAAAATGGTTCCGTTTTCTCTGATTTCCTCTTTTCCCGTTTCCTGTGAAGATTCGGCGACGGAGAAAGAACGAACGACACAGAAAGTCTCGATCAGACGTCATTTTTACTTCTATATTATTATTATTATTATTATTATTATATTATTATTATTATTATTATTATTATTATTATATGGGCAAATCCTTATAAGAATTTTGTAAATGAGTTGTATTTGTTACGGGACTATTCTTAATTGGCATATTTTTAATGGTATTGTTATAAGAGAACACTACATTAATATTAAACGACTTAACTATAGATTATAAGGTTTCAAATCCACGAAAGTAGGCAAGCTAAGTACATTTTTAGGCATTTCCATTTTCATTACTAGCAACACCATAAAACTATTGTGAGCTTTTGATAACCTAAATCAATTATATGAGGTGGGTAGCAGAGATCGTTTCCTATCTTTTTATGTAATCTATTTCTGGTCAAGATATTGTGGACTCGTGATACGCAAAGCACGTAGGAACATAGAAGAAAGACTTGAAATTTTAATATTGAGATGGTGGCCAGAATAAAAATGTACATATATTAAATTATTTGTGGGTTTTCTATAAATACTGAATTTACATTGGAAAGATTCTCTATGTATTAATACATCTAGGAAAGGGATGACATTGTTATTTTCAATTTCAACAGTGAATTTTATGGATGGCACTATATTATTCAATTTAGACAATAAATCACTTACATCGATAACAACAGGTAAGACTACTAAGATGTCATTTACATATCTGCACCATAATTTTAAGGGGACAAGTGTGATATTTGGGGGAGTGTGTCTTTCAAAAAATTCTATATATAATTTTGAAAGGAGAGGTGATAAAGGGTTACCCCTGGCCATACCAAATATTTGTTGGTAATATTCTCCATTAAAAATAAATCTGCAATCACATATACATAACTATATCAATGAAATTATGTGACTAACGGACATAGGCAATTCATGCAATACAAGTTCATTATTTAAATATTCTAGCAATCACATATACATAACTATATCAATGAAATTATGTGACTAACGGACATAGGCAATTCATGCAATACAAGTTCATTATTTAAATATTCTAGCACAGAGTCAATAGGGACTTTTGTAAACAAGGAACATTCATCAAAACTGACAAAGATATCATACGGTTTAGTACAATGTTATTCACTTTTTCCACAAGATCAAGAGAATTCCGGATGTGGAAATGAATTAGATACAGTTCAAGTAGCGGGATAAACAATTTAGTATATATTTAGATAATTATAAGCAATTGATCCTACAGTAACGAATAATTGGGCGCTTTTCATTTTTTCCTTCGTGGCAAAAAACCTTTATATATATATATAATATATATATATATATATAGATATATATATATATATATATATATATATAATATATATATCAAACATTGATGTACATGTATTCATGTATGTTTTATATGTATGTCTATATATGATATGCATACATGCGTACATACATACATGACTAAAACTGCTCTAATCGGAGGGTTAAATCGGGTTATTAAATAAAAATAGATTCCTTCAATTTACGAGGACAGATAGAAATATCTTTCGATTAATAGATTTTATTGGTTTTTTGGGGGTTTTTGTTTTCGTCGTCTACTAATATGAAGTCTTCAGCTGGAGCAGTGATCGAAATTTGCTTCATCTTTCTCCTAAAAGGATCCAGGATGCTATAGTCGGATTCCTGGGGCCCAATGGGCGCTTGTCTGCGAGTCCTTCAAGGTGCTGGGTGCTGAAGACCGCCTTCAGGAAGCCGTGATAGTCTGAAGAAGACGGTTCCAGGAATCCTTCCAGGAGCTGAAGAAGGCTGTTCCAGGAATCCTTCCAAGAGCTGGGAGCTGAAGAGGACGGTTCCAGGAATCCTCCCAGGAGCTGGGAGCTGAAGAGGACGATTCCAGAGGACCTCGGAGTCACGGAGATTCGAGGAATGTCTCCAGGAATCCTTCTGGAGGAAAGATCCTTCCCAAGGATTCTGGAGACGGAGCGAATCCCACTGTCCTTTTCAGAAAGAAGGGCTCTCTCGGCCACTTCATCTAGGCACAAAACAAAATGAATAAGATTGCAACACTTATTGTGGCAAATTGCCAGAATTTGAATGTACGAAATCTATTGGCCTCGGGAATTGGACGTTTTCCCGAGTTTATTGGTTATGGATATGGCCTGCTACTCGTAGCAGTGAATATAGCTCTTTTTATGACGGATGGAAACCAACGGAAAGGCGAAGGAAAACCCGTCTCTCCCAAAGTTCCTGAGACCCCAGGGCAGCAACAGCAGCAGCAGCCACCGAAGACTTCCCAAAAAGGACCAGTCAGCGCCGTAGTCGTCCATAACAAACGGAAGCTCGGAGACGTCGTTTCAGGATACAAGAACCAGTTGCAGATCCTGAAGGACGAGAACTCTGATTTGCTGCAGGTTGTGAAGGACAAGGACGAAAGCATTTACAAGCTGACGGAGGATATTGAAGGACTGAGGGAGAGAGTCCTGGATCATCGTCCCAGCAGCAGCAGCAGCACCAGTGATGGAGGCGTTATCCCTCGTTCCTCACTCGACGACAACGAGTTTTTGGAGCTGCTGGACGACTTTGTGAAGGACCCCTCTGCTGGAGGTGAGGAGGACTTTCCCGAGCCCTCTTTGCTGGAAGACTTCAAGAGGAGGTTTGTTTTTGAGATAGTTCTCCAGCAGAAGAGGAAGCTGGGCCGAGCAGTGCGGGAGAAGGACGCTCTGAAGAGGCAACTGGAATGTCGTCAGTCTGTCATGTCTCACCAGGAGCCTCGGGAGGAACCCCAAATTGTCAGCACTCTAGAAAGACGGATCGAAACTCTTGAGCAAGAGAAGAAGGAGATGGGAGACAGGCTGGCAAGACAGATAGAACACCAGAAAAAGACTGACGGCGAGAAAGAGCGGCTCATCGCAAATCTGATGGAGAAGCTAAAACGGCTTGAAAAGGAGGCGATGGAAAATGGTGGGGAACTGGAGGAGGAATCGTCCTCAAAGGAGGCACCTTTAGATCAACCTACGACCGATAGCAGCTCGAGCACACAGGAAAGTGAGGCGGCAGCCGCAGCAGTTGAGAGCATATTCGACCCTAGTTTTAGGAGTGTAGGAAGTGGAGAGAGGAATGGACCTGACCAAATACTGGAGTCGACTTTGGTGAAAACGGCCAATCGAACAGATGCAGTAAAACTCCACTTGGAGGAACGAGGTGTGGCTTCCCGCCAGCCAGTCTCCGTGCCCACCCTCTTCAAACAGAAGGTGGAGGAATATGAAGACAAGATCGCTCTCCAATACAAGGAGGACGGAGAGTGGAAAGGAATAACTTACGGGGTATATTACCAGCAGGTTAACTTGGCAGCAAAAGCCTTCATCAAGCTGGGCCTGAAGAGACTGCATGCAGTGTGCATGTTCGGCTACAACCACCCCTGTTGGTTCATGGGCCATCTTGCTGCCATTTTTGCAGGCGGCATTGCAGCTGGCATATACCACACCAACGAACTCGACGCTTGCGAATACATAGCGCGAGACACCAAGGGCTCCATATTTGTGGTGGAGGGCCCGAGGGAGGTCTCCATCATGAAGGAAGTGCAAGAACGGCTGAATGCAAAGCTGGTTATTATCCAGTACTCTGGAGAACCAGAAGATGGAGACGTTTACAGCTGGCAGGATTTAATGGACATTGGCGAAAAGGAGTTGGACAAAGAGCTGGAGGAGAGGCTCACCCAGATTGCAATCAATCAGTGCTGTGCCCTCATGTACACCTCGGGTACCACTGGCATGTCGAAAGGTGTCATGCTCAGCCATGACGCTCTGACGTGGATGAGCACAGTATGTGTCGAGTATTTAGGCATCAAGCCGGGAGAAGAGACCTTACTGAGCTATTTGTCACTTGCTCACATAGCAGCTTTGATCCTCGATTTGTACGGCTCATTGGTATCCGGTGGCAAGGTCTACTTTGCGGACAGAACAATCACACAGGGCATGAATTTAGTGACGACACTGCAAGAGTTGCAGCCGACATTCTTCTTCACAGTTCCAAGAGGGTGGGAAAAGATGGCTGAGAATATTCAGAGGGAAATTTCCAGTCTCCCTTGGATAGTACAGCAGATTGTAGGTCTGGCTCGTAAAATTGCAACAAAATACTCTGAAAGAATCCAAGCTGGAAGCCTACAGAAGCCGCTAGGCTATTCGCTTGCTGACAAATTACTGTTCCAGAAAATAAGGACCAAGTTGGGTTTACAGAATTGCCAGACAATTATGTCGGGTGCAAGCGGCCTGTCGGTAGATGTTTCGCAATTTTTCCACAGTCTAGGCATTTTAGTTTTAGAAACTTATGGATTGTCAGAAACTAGTGGAGGTCACACTATAGGCATGCCAAATGACTTCATGATTGGAGCGAGTGGTTCGGTAAGAGAAGGATTTCATGTAAAAATAGAGGATCCAGATGACGAAGGCAGGGGAGAAATATTGCTGAAGGGACGGAACATAGCAATGGGGTACTTGAATAAAGAGGAAGAAACAAATGCAGCCAAAGATGATAAAGGCTGGTTCCACACAGGTGACATAGGCATGATTGACGCCAAGAACTATTTGCACATAACAGGTCGTCGAAAACGACTGATAATCACATCACAGGGATACAACGTCGCTCCGGAGCCCATAGAGCTCAAGGTCAAGGGTAAACTTCCCTGTGTCAGTTTCCCAGTCCTTGTCGGGGATAACAAGAAGTTCCTATCGATGCTTCTCCCCATGGCGGCAGAGATTGACCCCACTGATGGGCTGCCACTCTCCGATTTGGCCCCCACCACGGTCGCGTGGTGTCGCAGCGTTGGATCTACAGCAAACACCATCGAGGATATTTTGGAAGGGCCAGATGAGATGGTGATGCAGGCAATTCAAAAAGTCATTGATGAGGTCAATGCAACAGCTTACAATAATCAGCACAAGATACAGAAGTGGGCAATTTTACCCTTAGATTTCACACTTGCAGGAGGAGAACTAACTCCAACTGCCAAGGTGAAGATGGATGTCGTTTTAGAAAAATACAAGAACATAATAGATGAAATATATGATGTATGAAAAGAGGCAACAACAGCAAAAGGAGAGTCTGGGACCCCTTGAGATAAAGAGAGCAGAAGGAGGACCCTAACTTGCACTAGGACTCCTAAAAGTGATGGCAACATACCAGGATACTGACCTCCCTAGGTGGCCCCCACCCCAAGGAAGTTAGAATTCAGGTATGCATACTAGATTGCAAAGCATATCTGGGTGTCCCCCCACCCAGGGAATGCTAGCATTCTGGTATGAGACCATCATCTTTTGGGTGTCCCCCCCCCAAGGAAGGGAAGCATTCTGGAGTGCAGCCTCAACCTTTTGGAAGAAGGTGCACCAGGATCCCAAGAGGCTTTGGCAGACTACAGAGTGCAGACCTCCCTGGGTGTCCCCCCACCCAGGAAGGGAAGCATTCTGGAGTACAGCCTCAACCTTTTGGAAGAAGGTGCACCAGGATCCCAAGAGGCTTTGGCAGACTACAGAGTGCAGACCTCCCTGGGTGTCCCACCCACCCAGGAAGGGAAGCATTCTGGAGTACAGCCTCAACCTTTTGGAAGAAGGTGCACCAGGATCCCAAGAGGCTTTGGCAGACTACAGAGTGCAGACCTCCCTGGGTGTCCCCCCACCCAGGAAGGGAAGCATTCTGGAGTACAGCCTCCACCTTTTGGAAGAAGGTGCACCAGGATCCCAAGAGGCTTTGGCAGACTACAGAGTGCAGACCTCCCTGGGTGTCCCACCCACCCGGGAAGGGAGGGAAGCATTCTGGATTACAGCCTCAACCTTTTGGAAGAAGGTTGCACCAGGATCCCACCCAAGAGGCTTTGGCAGACTACAAAGTGCAGACCTCCCAGGGTGTCCCACCCACCCAGGAAGGGAAGCATTCTGGAGTACAGCCTCCACCTTTTGGAAGAAGGTGCACCAGGATCCCAAGAGGCTTTGGCAGACTACAGAGAGCAGACCTCCCTGGGTGTCCCACCCACCCGGGAAGGGAAGCATTCTGGAGTACAGCCTCAACCTTTTGGAAGAAGGTGCACCAGGATCCCAAGAGGCTTTGGCAGACTACAGAGTGCAGACCTCCCTGGGTGTCCCCCCACCCAGGAAGGGAAGCATTCTGGAGTACAGCCTCCACCTTTTGGAAGAAGGTGCACCAGGATCCCAAGAGGCTTTGGCAGACTACAGAGTGCAGACCTCCCTGGGTGTCCCACCCACCCGGGAAGGGAAGCATTCTGGAGTACAGCCTCAACCTTTTGGAAGAAGGTGCACCAGGATCCCAAGAGGCTTTGGCAGACTACAGAGTGCAGACCTCCCTGGGTGTCCCACCCACCCGGGAAGGGAAGCATTCTGGAGTACAGCCTCCACCTTTTGGAAGAAGGTGCACCAGGATCCCAAAAGAGGCTTTGGCAGACTACAGAGTGCAGACCCTCCCTGGGTGTCCCCCCACCCAGGAAGGGAAGCATTCTGGAGTACAGCCTCAACCTTTTGGAAGAAAATGCACCAGGATCCCAAAAGGCTTTGGCAGACTACAAAAGTGCAGACCTCCCTGGGTGTCCCACCCACGCAGGAAGGGAAGCATTCTGGAGTACAGCCTCAACCTTTTGGAAGAAGGTGCACCAGGATCCCAAGAGGCTTTGGCAGACTACAGAGTGCAGACCTCCCTGGGTGTCCCACCCACCCGGGAAGGGAAGCATTCTGGAGTACAGCCTCCACCTTTTGGAAGAAGGTGCACCAGGATCCCAAGAGGCTTTGGCAGACTACAGAGTGCAGACCTCCCTGGGTGTCCCCCCACCCAGGAAGGGAAGCATTCTGGAGTACAGCCTCAACCTTTTGGAAGAAGGTGCACCAGGATCCAAAAGGCCTTTGGCAGACTACAAAGTGCAGACCTCCTGGGTGTCCCACCACGCAGGAAGGGAAGCATTCTGGAGTACAGCCTCAACCTTTTGGAAGAAGGTGCACCAGGATCACCCAGGCTTTGGCAGACTACAGACCGTGCAGACCTCCCTGGGTGTCCCACCCACCCAAGGGCGGGAAGCATTCTGGAGTACAGCCTCAACCTTTTGGAAGAAGGTGCACCAGATCCCAAGAGGCTTTGGCAGACTACGAGTTGCAGACCTCCCTGGGTGTCCCACCCACGCAGGAAAAGAAGCATTCATGGAGTACAGCCTCCACTTTTGGAAGAAGGTGCACCAGGATCCCAAGAGGCTTTGGCAGACTACAGAGTGCAGACCTCCCTGGGTGTCCCACCCACCGGGACAGGAAGCATTCTGGAGTACAGCCTCAACCTTTTGGAAGAAGGTGCACCAGAGGATCCCAAGAGGCTTTGGCAGACTACAGAGTGCAGACCTCCCTGGGTGTCCCACCCACGCAGGAAGGGAAGCATTCTGGAGTACAGCCTCCACCTTTTGGAAGAAGGTGCACCAGGATCCCAAGAGGCTTTGGCAGACTACAGAGTGCAGACCTCCCCTGGGTGTCCCACCACGCAGGAAGGGAAGCATTCTGGAGTACAGCCTCCACCTTTTGGAAGAAGGTGCACCAGGATCCCAAGAGGCTTTGGCAGACTACAGAGTGCAGACCTCCCTCCCGGGTGTCCCACCCACCCGGGAAGGGAAGCATTCTGGAGTTACAGCCTCAACCTTTTGGAAGAAGAAGGTGCACCAGGATCCCAAGAGGCTTGGCAGACTACAGAGTACAGACCTCCCTGGGTGGGTTCCCACCCACCCGGGAAGGGAAGCATTCTGGAGTACAGCCTCAACTTTTGGAAGTAGGTGCACCAGGATCCCAAGAGGCTTTGGCAGACTACAGAGAGCAGACCTCCCTGGGTGTCCACCCACCCGGGAAGGAACAGCATTCTGGGAGTACAGCCTCCACCTTTTGGAAGAAGGTGCACCAGGATCCCAAGAGGCTTTGGCAGACTACAGAGTGCAGACCATCCCTGGGTATCCCACCCACCAAGGAAGGGAAGCATTCTGGAGTGCAGCCTCAACCTTTTGAAGAAGGTGCACCAGGATCCCAAGAGGCTTTGGCAGACTACAGAGTGCAGACCTCCCTGGGTGTCCCCACCCACCCAGGAAGGGAAGCATTCTGGAGTACAGCCTCAACCTTTGGAAGAAGGTGCACCAGGATCCCAGAGGCTTTTGGCAGACTACAGAGTGCAGACCTCCCAGGGTGTCCCACCACCCAGGAAGGGAAGCATTCTGGAGTACAGCCTCAACATTTTGGAAGAAGGTGCACCAGGATCCCAAGAGGCTTTGGCAGACTACAGAGTGCAGACCTCCCTGGGTGTCCCACCCAATCGGGAAGGGAAGCATTCTGGAGTACAGCCTCAACCTTTTGGAAGAAGGTGCACCAGGATCCCAAGAGGCTTTGGCAGACTACAGAGTGCAGACCTCCCCTGGGTGTCCCCCCACCCAGGAAGGGAAGCATTCTGGAGTACAGCCTCAACCTTTTGGAAGAAGGTGCACCAGGATCCCAAGAGGCTTTGGCAGACTACAGAGTGCAGACCTCCCTGGGTGTCCCACCCACGCAGGAAGGGAAGCATTCTGGAGTACAGCCTCCACCTTTTGGAAGAAGGTGCACCAGGATCCCAAGAGGCTTTGGCAGACTACAGAGTGCAGACCTCCCTGGTGTCCCACCCACGCAGGAAGGGAAGCATTCGGAGTACAGCCTCCACCTTTTGGAAGAAGGTGCACCAGGATCCCCAAGAGGCTTTGGCAGACTACAGAGTGCAGACCTCCCTGGGTGTACCCACCACCCGGGAAGGGAAGCATTCTGGAGTACAGCCTCAACCTTTTGGAAGAAGGTGCACCAGATCCCAAGAGGTTTTGGCAGACTACAGAGAGCAGACCTCCCTGGGTGTCCCACCCAATCGGGAAGGGAAGCATTCTGGAGTACAGCCTCAACCTTTTGGAAGAAGGTGCACCAGGATCCCAAGAGGCTTTGGCAGACTACAGAGTGCAGACCTCCCTGGGTGTCCCACCCAATCGGGAAGGGAAGCATTCTGGAGTACAGCCTCAACCTTTTGGAAGAAGGTGCACCAGGATCCCAAGAGGCTTTGGCAGACTACAGAGTGCAGACCTCCCTGGGTGTCCCACCCACGCAGGAAGGGAAGCATTCTGGAGTACAGCCTCAACATTTGGAAGAAGGTGCACCAGGATCCCAAGAGGCTTTGGCAGACTACGAGTGCAGACCTCCCTGGTGTCCCCCACCCCCCCACCCGAAAAGGAGGGAAGCATTCTGGAGTACAGCCACAACCTTTGGGAAGAAGGTGCACCAGGATCCCAAGAGGCTTTGGCAGACTACAGAGTGCAGACCTCCCTGGGTGTCCCACCCACCCGGGAAGGGAAGCATTCTGGAGTACAGCCACAACCTTTTGGAAGAAGGTGCACCAGGATCCCAAGAGGCTTTGGCAGACTACAGAGTGCAGACCTCCCTGGGTGTCCCACCCACCCGGGAAGGAAGCATTCTGGAGTACAGCCACAACCTTTTGGAAGAAGGTGCACCAGGATCCAAGAGGCTTTGGCAGACTACAGAGTGCGACCTCCCTGGGTGTCCCACCCACAGGGAAGGGAAGCATTCTGGAGTACAGCCACAACCTTTTGGAAGAAGGTGCACCAGGATCCCAAGAGGCTTTGGCAGACTACAGAGTGAGACCTACTGGGTGTCCCACCACCCTGGGAAGGGAAGCATTCTGGAGTACAGCCACAACCTTTTGGAAGAAGGTGCACCAGGATCCCAAGAGGCTTTGGCAGACTACAGAGTGCAGACCTCCCTGTGGGTGTCCCACCCACCCGGGAAGGGAAGCATTCTGGAGTACAGCCACAACCTTTTGGAAGAAGGTGCACCAGGATCCCAAGAGGCTTTGGCAGACTACAGAGTGCAGACCTCCCTGGGTGTCCCACCCACCCACGGAACGGGAAGCATTCTGGAGTACAGCCACAACCTTTTGGAAGAAGGTGCACCAGGATCCCAAGAGGCTTTGGCAGACTACAGAGTGCAGACCTCCCTGGGTGTCCCACCCACGCAGGAAGGGAAGCATTCTGGAGTACAGCCTCAACCTTTTGGAAGAAGGTGCACCAGGATCCCAAGAGGCTTTGGCAGACTACAGAGTGCAGACCTCCCTGGGTGTCCCACCCACCCCGCCGGGAAGGGAAGCATTCTTGGAGTACAGCCTCAACCTTTTGGAAGAAGGTGCACCAGGATCCCAAGAGGCTTTGGCAGACTACAGAGTGCAGACCTCCCTGGGTGTCCCACCCACCCGGGAAGGGAAGCATTCTGGAGTACAGCCTCAACCTTTTGGAAGAAGGTGCACCAGGATCCCAAGAGGCTTTGGCAGACTACAGAGTGCAGACCTCCCTGGGTGTCCCACCCACGCAGGAAGGGAAGCATTCAGAAGTACAGTCTCAACCTTTGAAGAAGGTGCACCTGATCCCAAGAGGCTTTGGCAGACTACAGAGTGCAGACCTCCCTGGGTGTCCCACCCACCCGGGAAGGGAAGCATTCTGGAGTACAGCCTCCACCTTTTGGAAGAAGGTGCACCAGGATCCCAAGAGCTTGGCAGACTACAGAGTGCAGACCTCCCTGGGTGTCCCACCCACGCAGGAAGGGAAGCATTCTGGAGTACAGCCTCCACCTTTTGGAAGAAGGTGCACCAGGATCCCAAGAGGCTTTGGCAGACTACAGAGTGCAGACCTCCCTGGGTGTCCCACCCACCCGGGAAGGGAAGCATTCTGGAGTACAGCCTCAACCTTTTGTAAGAAGGTGCACCAGGATCCCAAGAGGCTTTGGCAGACTACAGAGTGCAGACCTCCCTGGGGGTCCCACCCACCCGGGAAGGGAAGCATTCTGGAGTACAGTCTCAACCTTTTGGAAGAAGGTGCACCAGGATCCCAAGAGGCTTTGGCAGACTACAGAGTGCAGACCTCCCTGGGTGTCCCACCCACCCAGGAAGGGAAGCATTCTGGAGTACAGCCTCAACCTTTTGGAAGAAGGTGCACCAGGATCCCAAGAGGCTTTGGCAGACTACAGAGTGCAGACCTCCCTGGGTGTCCCACCCACCCAGGAAGGGAAGCATTCTGGAGTACAGCCTCAACCTTTTGGAAGAAGGTGCACCAGGATCCCAAGAGGCTTTGGCAGACTACAGAGTGCAGACCTCCCTGGGTGTCCCACCCACGCAGGAAGGGAAGCATTCTGGAGTACAGCCTCAACCTTTTGGAAGAAGGTGCACCAGGATCCCAAGAGGCTTTGGCAGACTACAGAGAGCAGACCTCCCTGGGTGTCCACCCACCCGGGAACCGGGGAAGCATTCTGGAGTACAGCCTCCACCTTTTGGAAGAAGGTGCACCAGGATCCCAAGAGGCTTTGCAGACTACAGAGTGCAGACCTGGGTGTGCCCCCCACCCAGGAAGGGAAGCATTCTGGAGTGCAGCCTCCACCTTTTGGAAGAAGGTGCACCAGGATCCCAAGAGGCTTTGGCAGACTACAGAGTGCAGACCTCCCTGGGTGTCCCCCCACCCAGGAAGGGAAGCATTCTGGAGTACAGCCTCAACCTTTTGGAAGAAGGTGCACCAGGATCCCAAGAGGCTTTGGCAGACTACAGAGTGCAGACCTCCCTGGGTGTCCCACCCACGCAGGAAGGGAAGCATTCTGGAGTACAGCCTCAACCTTTTGGAAGAAGGTGCACCAGGATCCCAAGAGGCTTTGGCAGACTAAAGAGTGCAGACCTCCCTGGGTGTCCCCCCTCCCCCCACCCAGGAAGGGAAGCATTCTGGAGTACAGCCTCAACCTTTTGGAAGAAGGTGCACCAGGATCCCAAGAGGCTTTGGCAGACTACAGAGTGCAGACCTCCCTGGGTGTCCCCCCACCCAGGAAGGGAAGCATTCTGGAGTGCAGCCTCCACCTTTTGGAAGAAGGTGCACCAGGATCCCAAGAGGCTTTGGCAGACTACAGAGTGCAGACCTCCCTGGGTGTGTCCCACCCACCCAGGAAGGGAAGCATTCTGGAGTACAGCCTCCACCTTCTGGAAGAAGGTGCACCAGGATCCCAAGAGGCTTTGGCAGACTACAGAGTGCAGACCTCCCTGGGTGTCCCACCCACCCAAGGAAGGGAAGCATTCTGGAGTACAGCCTCAACTTTTGGAAGAAGGTGCACCAGGATCCCAAGAGGCTTTGGCAGACTACAGAGTGCAGACCTCCCAGGGTGTCCCACCCACCCAGGAAGGGAAGCATTCTGGAGAGTACAGCCTCAACCTTTTGGAAGAAGGTGCACCAGGATCCCAAGAGGCTTTGGCAGACTACAGAGTGCAGACCTCCCTAGGTGTCCCACCCAATCGGGAAGGGAAGCATTCTGGAGTACAGCCTCAAACCTTTTGGAAGAAGGTGCACCAGGATCCCAAGAGGCTTTGGCAGACTTCAGAGTACAGACCTCCCTGGGTGTCCCCCCACCCAGGAAGGGAAGCATTCTGGAGTACAGCTTCAACCTTTTGGAAGAAGGTGCACCAGGATCCCAAGAGGCTTTGGCAGACTACAGAGTGCAGACCTCCCTGGGTGTCCCACCCACGCAGGAAGGGAAGCATTCTGGAGTACAGCCTCCACCTTTTGGAAGAAGGTGCACCAGGATCCAAGAGGCTTTGGCAGACTACAGAGTGCAGACCTCCCTGGGTGTCCCACCCACGCAGGAAGGGAAGCATTCTGGAGTACAGCCTCCACCACCTTTTGGAAGAAGGTGCACCAGGATCCCAAGAGGCTTTGGCAGACTACAGAGTGCAGACCCTCCCTGGGTGTCCCACCCACCCCCCGGGAAGGGAAGCATTCTGGAGTACAGCCTCAACCTTTTGGAAGAAGGTGCACCAGGATCCCAAGAGGCCTTTGGCAGACTACAGAGTGCAGACCTCCCTCGGGTGTCCCACCCAATCGGGAAGGAAGCATTCTGGAGTACAGCCTCAACCTTTTGGAAGAAGGTGCACCAGGATCCCAAGAGGCTTTGGCAGACTACAGAGTGACAGACCTCCCTGGGTGTCCCACCCAATGGGGGGAAGGGAAAGCATTCTGGAGTACAGCCTCAACCTTTTGGAGAAGGTGCACCAGGATCCTAAGAGGCTTTGGCAGACTACAGAGTGCAGACCAATCCCTGGGTGTCCCACCCACGCCAGGAAGGGAAGCATTCTGGAGTACAGCCTCAACATTTTGGAAGAAGGGTGCACCAGGATCCCAAGAGGCTTTGGCAGACTACAGAGTGCAGACCTCCCTGGTGTCCCACCCACCCACCCGGGAAGGGAAGCATTCTGGAGTACAGCCACAACCTTTTGGAAGAAGGTGCACCAGGATCCCAAGAGGCTTTGGCAGACTACAGAGTGCAGACCTCCCTGGGTGTCCCACCCACCCGGGAAGGGGGGGAAGCATTCTGGAGTACAGCCACAACCTTTTGGAAGAAGGTGCACCAGGATCCCAAGAGGTTTGGCAGACTACAGAGGCTTTGCAGACCTCCCGGGCTGTCCCACCCACCGAGTAAGCAGACCTGGCTACAGCCACAACCTGGAAGAAGTGCACCAGGATCCCAAAGAGCTTTGGCAAGACTACAGAAGTGCAGACCTGGGTGCCCCCCCCGGGAAGGGAAGCATTCTGGAGTCAGCCACAACCTTTTGGAAGAAGGTGCACCAGGATCCCAAGAGGCTTTGGCAGACTACAGAGTGCAGACCTCCCTGGGTGTCCCACCCACCCACCCGGAAGGGAAGCATTCTGGAGTACAGCCACAACCTTTTCGGAAGAAGGTGCACCAGGATCCCAAGAGGCTTTGGCAGACTACAGAGTGCAGACCTCCCTGGGTGTCCCCCCACCCACCCGGGAAGGGAAGCATTCTGGAGTACAGCCACAACCTTTTGGAAGAAGGTGCACCAGGATGCCCAAGAGGCTTTGGCAGATACAAGAGCTTTGGCAGACCTACCCTGTCCCACCCACGGGAGAAGATGGAGTACAGACAACCTTTTGGAACCCGAAGGTGGGCACCAGATCCCAGAGGCTTTGGCAGACTACAGGGAGTGCAGACCTCTGGGTGTACCCACGCAGGAAGGGAAGCATTCGGAGCAGCCTCAACAATTTGAAGGTGCACCAGGATCCCAAGAGGCCTTTGGCAGACTACAGAGTGCAGACCTCCCTGGGTGTCCCACCCACGCAGGAAGGGAAGCATTCTGGAGTACAGCCTCCACAATTTTCCTTTTGGAAGAAGGTGCACCAGGATCCCAAGAGGCTTTGGCAGACTACAGAGTGCAGACCTCCCTGGGTGTCCCACCCACCCGGGCAAGGGAGCAATTCTGGGTAAGCCACAACCTTTTGGAAGGAAGTGCACCAGGATCAACAAGAGGCTTTTGGCAGGACTACAGAAGTGCAGACCTCCCTGGGTGTCCCACACCGGAAAGGGAGGCATCCCTGTTTTTTTAGCAGCCGTCAACCTTGGAAGAAGGCTGACCAGGATCCCAAGAGGCTTTGGCAGACCTACAGAGTGCGGGACCCTCCCTGTCCCACCCCCAAAAGGGAGGGAACATTCGTACAGGTCAACCTTTTTGGAAGGGAAGGTGCACCGGATTCCCAAGAGGCTTTGGCAGACTCAGAGTGGCAGACCCTGGGTGTCCACCCAATTTTCGGGAAGAAGGCATTCTGGAGCACCAGGCCTCCACCTTTTGGAAGAGGCACCCAGATCCCAAGGAGGTTTGGCAGACTACAGAGTGCAGACCTCCCTGGGTGTCCCACCACGCAGGAAGGGAAGCATTCTGGAGTACAGCCACACCTTTTGGAAGAAGGTGCACCAGGATCCCAAGAGGCTTTGGCAGACTACAGAGTGCAGACCTCCCCCATGGGTGTCCCACCCACCCGGGAAAGGGAAGCATTCTGGAGTACAGCCTCAACCTTTTGTAAGAAGGTGCACCAGGATCCCAAGAGGCTTTGGCAGACTACAGAGTGCAGACCTCCCTGGGTGGGGGTCCCACCCACCCGGAAGGGAAGCATTCTGGAGTACAGTCTCAACCTTTTTGGAAGAAGGTGCACCAGGATCCCAAGAGGCTTTGGCAGACTACAGAGTGCAGACCTCCCTGGGTGTTTCCCACCCACCCCCCAGGAAGGGAAGCATTCTGGAGTAACAGCCTCACCTTTTGGAAGAAGGTGCACCAGGATCCCAAGAGGCTTTGGCAGACTCAGAGGTGCAGACCTCCCTGGGTGTCCCACCCACCCAGGAAGGGAAGCATTCTGGAGTACAGCCTCAAACCTTTTGGAAGAAGGTGCACCAGGATCCCAAGAGGCTTTGGCAGACTACAGAGTGCAAACCTCCCTGGGTCCCACCACGCGGAAGGGAAGCATTCTGGAGTACAGCCTCAACCTTTTGAAAGAAGGTGCACCAGGATCCCAAGAGGCTTTGGCAGCCTACAGAGAGCAGACCTCCCTGGGTGTCCCACCCACCCAAGGAAGGGAAGCATTCTGGAGTACAGCCTCCACCTTTTGGAAGAAGGTGCACCAGGATCCCAAGAGGCTTTGGCAGACTACAGAGTGCAGACCTCCCTGGGTGTCCCCCCACCCAGGAAGGAAGCATTCTGGAGTAAGCAGCCTCCACCTTTTGGAAGAAGGTGCACCAGGATCCCAAGAGGCTTTGGCAGACTACAGAGTGCAGACCTCCCTGGGTGTCCCCCCACCCAGGAAGGGAAGCATTCTGGAGTACAGCCTCAACCTTTTGGAAGAAGGTGCACCACGATACCCAAGAGGCTTTGGCAGACTACGAGTGCAAACCTCCCTGGTGTCCCACCCAACAGGAAGGGAAGCATTCTGGAGTACAGCCTCAACCTTTTGGAAGAAGGTGCACCAGGATCCCAAGAGGCTTTGGCAGACTACAGAGCAGACCTCCCTGGGTGTCCCCCCACCCAGGAAGGGAGCATTCTGGAGTACAGCCTCAACCTTTTTCTGAAGCAGCACATGGAGGCCCAAGAGGCTTTGGCAGACTACAGAGTGCAGACCTCCCTGGGTGTCCCCCACCCAGGAAGGGAAGCATTCTGGAGTGCAAGCCTCCAACCTTTTGGAAGAAGGTGCACCAGGATCCCAAGAGGCTTTGCAGACTACAGTGCAGACCTCCTGGGTGTCCCCCCACCCAGGAAGGGAAGCATTCTGGAGTACAGCCTCACCTTCTGGAAGAAGGTGCACCCAGGATCCCAAGAGGCTTTGGCAGACTACAGAGTGCAGACCTCCCTGGTGTCCCACCCGAGGAAGGGAAAGCATTGGAGTACAGCCTCCACCTTCGGAAGAAGGTGCACCAGGATCCCAAGAGGCTTTGGCAGACTACAGAGTGCAGAACCTCCCTCCCGGTGTCCCACCCCCCAGGGAAGGGAAGCCTTCTGGAGTATAGCCTCAACCTTTTGGAAGAAGGTGCACCATGATCCCAAGAGGCTTTGGCAGACTACAGAGTGCAAGACCTCCCTGGATGGGGTGTCCCACCCAGGCCCGGGAAGGGAAGCTTTTTGGAGTACAGCCTGCAACCCTTTTGGAAGAAGGTGCACCAGGATCCCAAGAGGCTTTGGTATCACCACAGGAGTGCAGACCTCCCTGGGTAACCCTCCCCCCACCCAGGAAGGGAAGCAGTTCTGGATTACAAGCCTCCGACCTTCTGGAAGAAGGTGCACCAGGATACCCAAGAGGCTCTGGCAGAACTAACACAAGAGTGCAGACCATCCTCCCTGGGTGTCCCACCCAGCCAGGAAGGCCCAAGCATTCTGTGATCTGCCAAAGCTTCTTGGATGATCATGGTGCACCTTCTTCCAGAAGGTTGAGGCTGCACTCTCCAGAATGCTTCCCTTCCTGGGTGGGGGGGACACCCAGGGAGCTCTGCACTCAGTGTTGCCTGCCAAAGCTTCTTGGGATCATCGTGCACCTTCTTCGAAAGGTGAAGGCTGCACTCCAGAATGCTTCCCTTCTTGGGTTGGGGGGTGGGGGGGGGGAACCCAGGGAGGTCTGCAATCTGTGGTTGCTGCCATTGCCTCCAAGGAAGGGCAAGCATTCTGGAGTGCAGCCTTCACCTTTTGGAAGAAGGTGCACCATTATCCCAAGAGGCTCTGGAAGCACCACAGAGTGCAGACCTCCCTGGGTGTCCCACCCACCTAGGAAGTGAAGCATTCAGGAGTGCAGCCTTCACCTTTAGGAAGAAGGCGCACCAGGATCCCAATAGGCAGTAGCTTCGCAAACAGTGACATTTACGTCATAACTTACCATACATTGAATAATATTTGAAAACACCAGATATTAGTGTCCAATCCATAGTTTTTCAGGTTGCTGAGATGAATAGCAAGACACCCAATGCCCCTCAAGTCCAAGTTCAGCCCCAGTAAAAAACGCTGGGTCATGTACAGTACTCAACAAGATATTAGGCTGCTTAGCATCAAACGGCTCCATATCTTGTTGAATTTAGAAGGACTGGAAAAGTTATGAAGAAATTCCATAAATCCATTAGGCAGCTTACAGGGTGTAGAGAAAGGGGTGGAGCTTACCACTAGACAAGGAGAGACCTCTCATTTACTCGTTTGGGGTTCTAATAAGAGGCGGTATACATTCGTCAGCCAGCGCTCCTACCTCAATTTTTGCCTACCACATATCACTTTATTGCCTCCTATGACGTAACATGGGCCAAGACGGTGATTTGAGTTAACAGATAATGGCAGAGATATGTGCATTGAAACAATCTGGCATTAAAGCAAAGCAGATATCGGATCAGCAGTGTGTGAGGAGGCTTTCAGTTTGGTGCTGGGTTGCCAGATTTAACTAAGGTGGCAACCATGAGATTCCGTCACAGAAAAGACGCCCTGGTATTCCTTAGAAGACTTCTGATCGAAGTTTGACTGTTCTCAAGTGTCAATTACTTTCTAATTGACTTTGAGAACAGTCAAACTTTGATCAGAAATCTTCTTAGGCATACCAGGGCGCTTTTTCTGAGACGGAATTTCAGCACCGAACTGAAAGCCTCCTCACACCCTGGTGATCCGATATCTGCTTTTCTTTAAGGCCAGATTGCTTCAATGCACATATCTCTGCTATTACCTGTTGATTCAAATAACCGTCTTGGCCCATATTAAGGTCACAGGGTGCAATAAAGTGATATGCGGTAGGCAAAACTTGATGTGGGAGCACTGACTGACAAATTTATACAGGCTCTCATCAGACCTCCAAACATGTGTCTTAGAGCTCTCTCCTTGTTGAGTGTCAAAGCTCCACCCCTTTCTCTACGTGTTGTGAGCGTCCTAATGCTGCACTCTGTGGTGATGCCAAAGCCTCTTGGGATCATGGTGCATCTTCTTCCAAAAGGTGGAGGCTGCACTCCAGAATGCTTCAAGTGAAGTGTTTTCTCATGTACAGCTATATAACGAAAGAGCTCTTGCCTGTTGCTTCCAATCCCTTCATCGTAAGGGATTGATTTTCAGTCCTCTGCTCTCCAGTCTTGTGTTCCATCTTTCAAACGTTTGTGTGTAAGACCTCCATTTTGAATTCAGCCATTAACACAGGTCATCTGCATACAGAAACTGATGAGAGACCTCCCTTTCTTCAATTATCTGTAACTTCTTCAATGACTGTGATTGCTAATGATGGTGAACTGTGATGTAGGCCATTTTCTCAAATTCTCGCTTTTGTATCTGCCACAATATTCATTAGAAGTTCTCGACTAATATTTGCTCCACGAGTTTTTATTCACTTGTTATTCCCCCTCTAATGGCTGGTTAGAATTTAGGAACATCCTTCGGGAAGGCCTGTGAAGGTCTAGCAGTGTGACTGTGTGGTGTTGCTATTTATGACCGAGTTCAGCTTTAGTGCCAGCTGTTAGCTAGTCATGAGTATAGGTTGATCGCTGTATATGATTTTTTTTTCTGCGGGAATAAGTATTCATGTAAAGCTCCCCCTTGTGGGTGGGCTTTGTCCGTTAGATTATGATTCAGTGTACGTATATGCATTTGGGTACAAAGATGTAATATGCTTAGTTCTTGTAGGATTTGTAGTGGATATTTTTGTATTTTCTGTCATTTTCCTGAATTTTTATATTCATCAGTTAGATTAAGTCAAGTATGTAAGTATATCTTAGTTTAACCAAACCACTGAGCTAAATAACAGCTCTCCTATTACTTAGCAATGGGACCTTCAGCTTATTGTTGGATCCGAAGATCATTATATCAAGAAGTGAATTTCTCCTCATAGCTTTAAAAAGTTTTTTCCCAGTTATTTGAGTATACCAGACTTTCTTCAGAATTAGACTTAATGGCCTCTAGATCTTGAGTCATTGCGGTGTTATGTGTTTGTAATTAATCTTGAAGAATTAAACTTCTCACAGGCCTTATTTGATTCAGGAGGGATACCGCAGCCTGAAGTACTATTTGTATTGACCTTTCAGATATGTCAAGAGATTTCAGCTCAACTTTGTTGACAAATAGAGATTTTTCTGTGCACGGTATGCATTGCTTTTCAAACAAATGATACTGTATTAAATTTGTGTGAAGGGGCCCACATAAATAATGCATCTTACTACACTTTAAACATAAATTAGTTCAAGTGTAATACTGTAAGCACTATTGAGTATCTTATCAAGAGCATTATTATTATGGCATCTCTCCACATTTCAAGACACTGCTTGCTGGGGAAGGTACCAAATTGAAACGGTTGTCTGGTTTTGTTAACAAAAGTATTTCATATTATTTGTTGAGCATCTCAAATTCTAAGTGTTTACTACAAAGTTAATTTAGTTTTCTAGATGATACTACATTCAGTCAGTTGAATTTCAGCATTGTTATACATCTAACTTTAACATATGATTACTGTAAGGGCAAAACTATTGTGTTACAAAATTGTACATTAATTTTGTTGGACTTCTGTATTTCAACTTTGCTTAGATTTTGCTTCATTCTCACAAAGTCTCTTAATTTTGCATAGCTGTGAGAGAGGTAACCACAGTCAATTCAGTAGGTGCATGACACAGTAGAGTAAGAATAAAATAGAGTAACTCCAAAGGCCCCAAAAATAATTATGTGAACTTGTAACCACATCCAGTCACTCCTTGGTTACACCATATATATATATAGTCTTTACAGTCTAGGATTGTGGAGTTTCTAATCTGCAGACAAAGAGCTCTTTGGTCCAATGTGGGTAATTCTTTGTAGTCTTGGAAACAAAGATTTAGACATTTTTCCAGAATTATTATGAAATAGTCCAGACATTGATTCTGCTTCCACCTGGAAGTATATATCTACTTTCCTCTAGACTCTCCAATACTTACTGTGATCATCCAATGACGCATTCTGCAGAAGAAAATACTTCAACAGTACCTCAGAGGTACAATCCACTCTCTACGCAGGCATGCTACAAGGGTGTCTTCAAACTCAAAAGTATATAAATTGGTTTATTTACGGGTAATTTACGGTTTACAAATCATCCATGTTAATATTACAATATAGAAATATGTATATGACATGACAGTTCAAATAGTATTCACAATCTTGAGCAGGACTTGGCATGTCCTCATATAAAAAAAAAAACACTTTCTTAATATTATACATTACAAGAACCTATATGTATAAGTATAAACATGTTAAAAATGGCATTCTTACTAACAAACAAAGAAAAAAAAAAAGTTTATTTTCCTGTCAGGACTGAAAAACTCTCCGACATTCAGCACTATTTTCGTAATTCCCAAACTTAACAACTCAGAACTGTATATATGTATGTTTATACAGTCAAAGAACCCATTTGCAGTCAGTCACACGAACAAAACAACAGTCACACTTTTATCAGAAGAGTTCAGTCTCTGGTGTCACTCGCACACTATTATACAAATAAAGTGCAATCATGGACTTCGCAGCAGCGAAGTACAATAAATAAATTGTATTGTATTGACAGCTTCCGAGACAAACGAGTTTGCATTGAGGTCTCAAACCTGAGCGCTGAAAACCTTATAGTATCTCCTTCCTAACCCAAAGACGAAAAGCTCTTGTTTACGGTAAGTGATTCTCGCACAAACCGAGTTTTGCGTAAGAATGAATGAGTCTTCTTCTCCAGGAAGTGAAAAGTGGAAAACTGTGAATCAATTTACATTTGCAGAGAATATACAGTGTACAGTACTATATACAGTATATATTCACCATCTGTATGTACAGATTTCTTCCAGAAGACTGCAGAGATAAGACAGAAGAGCTGTTTGAATAAGCAAATGTCAAATTCCAGGTAGTATTGGCCAAGACAACTGCACGAAGGACTTTCGGACTTCTGCATAAAAATGTCAGAAAAAAGAATGGGGGGTGAGGGAGGAGGAGGAGGAACGAAGCAGCGAAGAAGAATCACATTCAAACAATGACATAAAACTCACTGCTGGGGGGGGGGGAATTATTCACTTAAACTACGTTACAAAACTTGGGAAGGGTTGTGGTTCTATAATATATATATATATATGTATATAATCTCTATCATTAGAGGACTTACTACAATCAGGCTCTGTCTTTACAACATCTCGTTATCTGGGGGAGAGAGAGAGAGAGAGAGAGAGCAGAACGAGAGAGAGATAGAGAGACGGGGAGAAGGCTGGATGACCGAGGGTGCCGAGGAGGCGAGAAGCGAGAGAGGAGGAGGAGGAGAGACGCGAGAGAGAGAGGAGAGAGAGAGAGAGAGAGAGAGAGAGAGAGAGAGAGAGAGAAAGGAACACTGAGAGAAGTTAGAGAGAGGCCAAGGCATGCTGATGAGACAACGTAAAATGGCGCGCATTAGCCGCTCTCTAACCGGTTAGAGTTTCCAGTCTTCCCGTAAAACATTTGAAAAGGCACCGTTGTAATTTTATGAAAATACTGTACAACACGTCAGCTACGGACGTGTGATATGCAAGAGGCGAGATAATGCCGTGCTTTAAGAAGGCTGACCGTCCTTTGGAAAAACCACTGATCATCAATTTCAACACCATCATGTATCTCCTTTCTTTCAGACAGAGACGGTTATAGCTACAAAGTCTTTGCCAGTTCTCCTGAGCTGGGCGAACAATGACAAGGATTCTAAGACACTGATCCGAGTCAGTGGATTTGGTCGTCACTGTCTCCTGTTTCGTCTTTATCTGTAGAGGAAATCAAAAGAGATTGAGATTGTAGTAGTACTACCTACGAAGGGTTTGGGAAGACACTGACTGCCCTTGCACTGACGAGAGAAGAAGAAGCTTATTAATTACTGAACGGACACAAGAGAGGATTTAATGAGAAGCTGGAATCCAATGAAGGACTTTTCACAAAGTGGATAACAGACAGATGGAATTTTAAGAAGTAGCTTTTAATGTTTCTTACTGAAAAGACAAGTTTCTGATGACGAAAAGGAAATGGTTATGTATACTTTCCTAATACCCACAAAAGATGAACTTGAGGAATCCAGGTAGTGACTCAATTTTAACTTAAGAGGTAAAGCTTCTGAGTATAGTATTCAATCATGCCTACTTCAGTGGCCTAGGGTAATATGTCACACAGGAGAAAAGAAAAATTGAATCTTAATTCGAATGAGTATTCTTAGCACCACTTTGAACAGAAGATAAGACCACTGTATATGGTAACTGTTTTGTGTTTATATTCATTCCATTATTTCTAATTGTAATGCAATGTGGTATGTCATGCATTCTGGAACTTTTCATGCAGCAAAAAATTGGTAAAAAGTGGGTTGCAGAACATGCCTTCAAGATCAGAGGATAGATAAGAGTTTTTTTGTGATGAGAGTAGGATTCTTTTGGCATTCATTGTGATCTTCCTAAGGGCTCCTAAGAGAGCACAGCTTATCAAGAAATAAAAGTTCCCTTAAGGACGAAAAGAGGCATTTATAACATAAGGGAAAAAGCAGAGAGAGAGAGAAGTCATGCTTTGCCAAGTTGTCACGGACTTGAATTACTAAGAGAGTCGACGCAGTGAGAAACTGTTATTCCTTGTTTAAGTTACAATTAGATAGGCAACAAATTTTGTGGTACATAAATATATACAAATATTGTATACATAAATAAATCCATAACACCCTATAGAATACCAATTTTGGTTAGTCTTTTTGACAGTCAACTTGGAAAGAAAACACCTCCTCATAACGTGTCAGTCAAGTCTTTAGTATTTGCAATGTAAAACTTTCATGCATGTTCACATGCTAATGTCTGATGTCATTCCTGCATCTGTGAGTCATTGCGTCCTGCTGTCATGGACTACATGGTCAAACGTGCTATGTTCTTCAGAGGTACTACAGTACTCCTCTTCTTGTCACAGTTAGCAGCAGCTGTGTATAGTATACTGTGTGGTCAAGGGAAGGGTCAAGGACACATGCACTGTGTTACGAAAGGAGTTCAAGAGAGCTATCTCGTGTCAGAATGCATGCATTCTTCCATCAGCAGCACTGCCCCATTTCTTCAGTAATGCTTGCAAGTTTTTGTTTTTCTTCAAGATTTACAACTAAACAACTGATTGGGTAGTATGCCATGCTTGCTAGGTCAACTGCTACTGTACAAGTCATGGTCCATGCTAATGCTGCAAGCAAGTCTTCCAAGCGAAATCTCCACTCAGCAGCAGCAGCAGCAGCAGCAGCTTTCGTTTTCGTTTGAGAGTCGTCTACATGCACGTTAAAACCTATGAAGACTTTGATGCTGATTACGGGGCTGACCTGACGTGCTTCTCCTCAGTCCTCCTCACCTTTCTTTCCCTGATAAGCGTGCTTACGTAGGCGATCGTAGAGGTCTTCCTTGTTGCCGTAGATGGAGGCATTGGATCGGGCCAGGCTATTTCCTGCCCCGTTTGGGAAGCCAGCTGGTTTGAGGAAGTCAGGTTAGTTACGCTATGTTCTAGTTAAGATCACTCTGGTTAATATGTCTTTAATTAAGAGATTTATGCATCATATCTATCAATTTAGCAGGAACTTTAATGAAGAAGCCTTTAACGTATTTCTAAGCTGCCCTTGGATCACCTTGGGATGGATGAGCTCTCTCCAAGTGTCAATTCAAAATCAGATGACTAAACTATGCAGAAATGATTAGACTTCAACTCTACGCTACAAGGAAGTATTAGAAAAGCTATTTAGAATTTTAACATTTGAAACCCTTCGTAAGGAGAATTTATGGTTTTAGAATTCTACACTGATTTCAGGACTAAGATCTAGATGGCAACATGACGAGCTTGATTTGTCAAGACAAAGCAGTTTGGGGCTATGGAGAAAGAAAGACAGTGGGGGATGATTGTCGTCGAGGGAGCTGGGGTCAGGACGAGAGAGAAGACTCAGGACATACTCTTCATGTAAGTCTCATTGTAGAAGTTCGGCATCTCCCAAGCATCCTCTTCGTCATCGTAGTAGTGGGCGTAGGTTGAGTGGTGTGACGGGGCGATGCTCTCCGCGTAGGCAGCAGGAGCTCCGTAGTAGAAGTTCACCTGCGGAGATTTCATTCACAATCAAATTGGTCTTCAGAACTTGCAACAATGCACCTTGGCATATTGTCTAGAAGCTTGAATTTCACACCAATTGTTTCCCTGTGGGCTTGTTCCCTATGAATAGTATTCATCTTCTTAATAATGATAAATAATACCACCTTCAACTTTAGTTAACAATGGACTGGCTAGAAAAACTCGAGTACAGAATGCCCGTTAAGATCAGAAACTCTGAGCCTTAAACAGAAATGTCCCCTACCTGAGAACCATTTGGATCGGTGGATGGCTGATTGAAGAAGCCCTTCTTTGGCTCCCTTCGTCTTGTGGCACGGATGCAGATCATCCATACGAGCAGAGCGATGAGTATGAAGAACACAACGGCTCCAGCGATGCCTCCAGCGATGTATGTGAAGTCACTCTTGACCTGCAAGAACCAGATAGAGCTTAAAATTGATCATCTCTATATGTAGGTAGTAATGGCAAAAAAGTCTAGTCATTTAAACCATGCCCAAAAACATTTGTAGTCTTTGTCATGAGAAAAGTTATGTGCATTTTGAAGACATGACGAATTCCTGCAAAGACAAATAACAATCATTAACACCAGCGTCTTATTTTGTGCTAACGAATTTCAGTTGGGGCTTTAAACACCTAGAAATGTTTGCTATCATGAAGTAACTGCAAGTTGCAATGCTAAGTTAGTGGACAGATTAAGTGCATCACTTTTGCCAGAAGTAAAGCATACAATTTCCTTTACCTTGCACTGAGAGCCTGTGAATGATCCGACGCACACACAGAAAGGATTGCCCTGGTCATCCTTCTTGCAAAGGCCGTTGTTCTCGCAGAAGTTTTCACACTTGTCTGTGTGATATAATATCAAAAGTAAATTAAAATCATTTTTAAGCTGAAAGAAAAACTCTACAGAGATGATTTATTCCTCACGTTCAAATGACATCATCAAAGCTTTAATTAAGCAGATCAGACCTGGAAGGACTCAAATCTGCACTTACCGTAGCATTCTTTGCCCGTGCCGTTAAATCCAGGCTTGCACTGGCAGTCAAAGTCATTGGATTCTGTGATGAACAAGCAGAGAGCGTTGGGGTCGCAGTGCATCTTCTCTCCGTGGACTTCGCAAGGATTGGAGCAGTCATTCATTGAAGTGGAGCCTACGTCGGCAGTCGACGTGTCTTGTGGGCAGTCGATACAAGACGTCTGCTCTCCTTCGGGCTGATATGTACCCTTAGGACATGGCAAGCACTCGTACACTGAGTTCAAGTTCGATAGGAAAGTACCAGCGATGCAAATCTTCAGAGAACATTCTTCAATTGACGCAGCACCAGACTGCAACGTAGTGCGAGATTCTGGGCATCTGACACAAGAAGCATGAATGCCCTTGGTACGGTACGTGCCACGAGGGCAGGGTTCGCAAGGGCCTGTGGTTCCCAGCTGTTGACCGGACTCGCACTCTTCACGACACTCAGAGGCCGAGACGGCGTCGTTCGTGCGAGTGGTCAGACCTCGTTCGCATCTCTTGCACGAGAACTTTCCTTCCATTGGTTGGTAGTAGCCATATCCACACGACCGACAGACTCCCAGATCTTCGTCGAAGTACCTTCCGGCAGCACAGCGTTCTTGGCACTCCTCCACCGAGCGAGCCCCAGTGGTCTTGGTGACTCCCTGACGACCAGCTATATCAGGACAAGGTTTGCAAGTCACCTGACCTAGCTCATTCTGGTAGGTGCCAGAGTCACACGCTTTACAGATCTTCTTCTCTCTGTCATAGTATGTTCCCGGAGAGCAATCAACACAATCGCTCTCAACGACAACCTGGAAAAAATAGTTATATAAAAGTAGTCTACAAGTACTCATTGATTCATGTACATACAGTGATTTGTTACAACTGTTCATAAAATTTTGTGAAGAGAGAGAGAGAGAGTTGGCAAGATAAGTTATACAAAAGCAAACATCTACCCCTGTAATCCACATATAACTCTTTGAGGAAAGTTAGACAAGATGAAAATGAGAGAGGATCTAGAATATGCATACTGCTTTCATCTAGCATACTCTTTGTATGGGAATCCATTACCTGCCACTACAAAAGAACAGTGGGGTGTGCTGGTATGGGAAGTCCCCCTTGATAATATACAGCTGCAGCTGCATTTGTTTACAGACAGAGATGAAGCCTATGACTACTTTTTACTGTACTACCTCTCTCCCAACATAACTTGTGGCCATAGAAACTGAACACAATTTCCTCTACAGAAACAAGAGCAACAAAGTATAATGACGAGAAACTGCACAAATCGATTCTAACAAGGTATACTACTACACACCTTGCCTACAGGGCAGGAATATTCAGAGGTCAGCTCTAGTGAGGATGGGTCAGGCACCACATTTGGCAGGGCATCGCGTACGTCGAACTCGTCGTTCTGAAGGATGATTTCTTCGATGAGGCTCCTGACGGTGGCTTTCAGATCCGAGTTCTTGTTGCTGACTGGGTCGCTGAAGGAATTGCAAATGGGAATTATTCAAAAGGTAAAACTGCTGATGAATCCTTATGTATGTCATCTATGCCTACCATTTGTCATTCCAAATGCTGCAACAATTTAAAACCTGCTCACTTTTCACACAGCGCTACTTAAATTTTCTCTATAGTAGTCTAAATCATTATGAATATAAGTCATTAACAAAAGAATGTATCTGGTAGAGGCTGATTTACATTTCTGAATATACTACATTAAGTGAGGAACACAATGGAAAACACGTAAGAAAAGTCTAGACCCAATAATGGGAGTTTTAACTTCTCTCTTTCACTTGCTCCATATTTTAAAGTAACCCTGCGGAGTAATTAATAAATAATATTACCAATAGTTTCTCAAGCAGAATACAAAGCTACTTACCAGTGAATAAAAAAGGCGGGAAATGTACCCAATAAAAATTTCAGAGAAAAGCCAAGAAAAATTAAAACACATACTGACAATTATTATCAACATAATTATTGGTAATTTGGACGTTAGAAGTTTGTGACAGTAGACATATATTAGCTGTAGCATTTCAAGTGGGCCAGAATTATCAGCAGAATGCACATTACGAGTCTGGAAGCTATTCAAACTATAATCACATTAATGCCGTTTGTAGAGAGAAAGCGTGAAATGCTGCCATTAAACCTGGCAATGTCAAACTATCGAGAATGCTGGCATTATACAGCGCTCATGAACAAAGACCTCTTGTTCTGTGGAAGCAGTTTTATAAAGATCATAAGCAAAAGTGGATATCAGGTAAGCAAACTACACACATCTGTAACACAATCCAAGCACCTTCCTTTGCACTAACCCCACAAAAGCATAATTTATAAGTGAGTTGGCCCCTTAGAACATTGGTTAATTCCACATTATGGCGCTAAATTATTTGGAAGACAGTTAATGGCCATTTCCAAAAACCATAGGTACTATTCAGAGTTGCCACAAGCATTTTGAAGCCCGAGTGTGGCACCAACGAAGCTTTGCTTTCTGTATGACACACCCCGTACCATATTTACACAGACAACTCTATGAGTGATACCAAAACTACTCTGCTTTTCCACAGCATTCCCGTTAATAACTTTCTCCTGACCGCAAAACCTTGCTACTGCCGTGAGCAACTAAATTTCACATCCTTCGATCTTACTTGTTGGCTGCAAATGAAACATCCAAGTTATACTGGTATGCCTGTTCTGATTCCCTCGCTGTTCTTGAGCTATAGGAGTGGGTAGGGACAACTCGTTAACAATGTCTCCATTGCTTGTGAAAGGTCAGAGTTGTTGCCTTTTGCAACAAGATTATGGCTACCAAGTCTGTTTATATAAACTGCTAAATCTGCTTTAGTGTGAATGTTGACAGCGTCTGTTTTGTGCAGGTGTTCTCAACAGCTGTTTGTGATTGTGGGTACTGATACTTCTTCTACGTATAGACTCACAACTACGGTATGGTGAATGTAATCCCTGAATTATGTATGAATCTACAGCACAGCACACTACCAGCTAAGAGTACTGGGCATTCTGCTTTTTACCAGTGACCTGAAGTGTAATCACTTAAGAGTCTGATTATGTTATGGAAAATGCTCCAGGAGGGGACATCCTGCTGGAATTCAAACAATTAAAGAACAATTTTATGCCAAGCAACTGCTTTTAATTGAAATCTTTTAACAGAGGTTTCCTTATTATAATCGGTCAAAAAAGGTAGAAGTGCTCGTCGACTAAGAGAGAGAACTTACTTGGCCGATGCGAATGTAATCTTCACATCATAAACATCGTTGCTTGGCGGGGGAGTCTGACGCCTCTCTCGGTCTGTGTCAGCGTCGCGAGCGATCCTGTTTCTTCTGGAGCAGTCGACGGCCACGTTCAGTCCATTGCACACGCCGCTGGACGCGACAGTGTCCGTGCAGAAGTTCCAGTCAGAGTTGAGTTTGTTCAGAGCCTGAGTGAAAAACAAATCCTCAATTGTTGACTTCAGTATATGGCAAGTTTTTCGCAACAAGGTAAAATGAAAGAGTGAAATCATGACCTGCAATATCACTGCATCTTGCACTCAAGTGCAGTTTATTTCTTCCCAGGTAGATCTAGAGAGTGGAAATATGGAGAACTTTTAGTCCCTTTTTCAGATGATATTAATATCAATGCAGTGTTGAAATCCATTGCAGATACCTGTGCTACATCTAAACGTATTTCTCAAAGGTTGGATACCTAAATGAATATGTAAAAAGGAGAATAACATAAAATCTCAAAATTAATCATATCTGATATTTTCAGTGTAGGAATAGTACAGGATATTATATCTTTCTTACTGGACTTTAAATAAGTAGTGTAAGAAATTAGCAGTTTTCAACATCAGTTTATTTGGAAGGGGAGGGACTGTCATCAACCTCCAGCCTTGCCATCTCAAAGAGTACATCAACTTACGTGTTTTATTTTCTCGCTCAGGACGTTCTGACCGGCGGCATTGCAGATAACAGATGATGGGAACTGCATGTTGATCTTGAACACTCTCTGGGCAGGAGTTGATGGCGAACAGGCAGGGTAGACCAGTTTATGAGCAGGATCCGAGGTCGGTCTCCAGAAGCCTTCTGCTCCACACGTAAAGAAATCGGGCACCTGAAAAACGGGGTCGAGAATTTACTGACGAGTTCTATGGGGGGATAAAATTCAACAAAACAAAGTGATGAAAAACAGAAGTCTATTTTCCCAGTAAGCAAACATAACAGTGTACATCTCATGCCACTGAAAAGTGACTCTCCAATATACTCACCCTCGTAGAGAACTTCAGCCCATCATTGCATTCAATCTTGCAGACCTTGAACCGGCCGCCCGGTCCCCAGTTGGAGCAACGCTGCACGCCGCCTACAGGATCATCCAGCGTAGGGCAGAAGTCTGGCAGTACGTACACATTGAAGGAACACATTGCCGAGTTGCCGGCTGCATCGTAAGCTACGCGGGCCACTTGGTACGTTCCCCACGTGAAGGCCTAAAGAAGGAATCAGAACGGTAATTCATTTTAATGCCATTTCGGTTCAATTCTGCCACGAGATATTTCTGCAAAGGTTTCAGAAGCAATTGCATCGACTGATAAGCTGTTTATTTTTGCTTTATAATTTCATAAAACTGATTGTCTGGTGTACCATTTCAGTTCTATATCTGAATGTTGCTACCAATGTTCTTCACGATGATTAGCTGAAACTTTTTCAAGTTGGCATAAGAACTGCAATTACATCAAATGCCAGTAAACCTTAGTAAAGAAGGTACTAAAAGCTGAGCTACATAGTAATTTGAGCAACAAACCTGTCCTGGAGAATATCCCGACTTGTCAACAACTTGTTCGATGCCAATGTTATCCGAGAAGTGAGGCTCATCCCAATCGACGACCTTCGATCCGTTCCGTGCGATGACCCAAATGTCTCCTGGGCAGTGGTCTACTCGAGGAGGAGTCTTGTCTCTTTCGAGTACCGTACAGTCACCAGTGTAGCCCGGAGGACAAACGTATTGGCCACAAGTTGACGGACCAACTCTCTCCACATTACCCTCAACTTTGTCGTAGCCAGTCCAACGAAGGAGGAGTCCGTCAAATATGACGGGTGAATTCATGCATGATCGAACCTGACAAATGAAAATGGAGAAATTTCAGTTTTAAAAATCCCCGTAACGGAGGGGGAAAGGGAGGGGAGGGTTTATTGCTTCAGTGAACCCTGTTGGCACAGTAAATACATAGGTTACCGGTGCATTCATTTGTCTTTTACTTCCTACTTAACTGTCCAACTTCTTCAGGTTTGCTCTGAAACTTTATCCCAATATTGTCACCAAGAAGAAAAAGAAGCCACTCACCATTTTAGGAATTTCAGTACGGAAGTCGAGTGGCCTGTTCCAAGCATTCAGTCGAGCGATGCGGCCGTGGAATCCTCGTTCGTTTGTGTAGCCTGCGTGATGCGTACTTACCGAGCCTAGCGTCACCCATCCACTGTAAAATTGGCAATGAATGTTAATTCCTCAACTGTGAAATAAAACACTGCCATAAAATAACAATGGCAGATGTTCAGCAACCCCTAAAGCTTATAATTTCATCAAATAGCATTCGTTTTCTCTTCCCATCATTTACTAACACGTATCCTAACTTTATCAGTCAATGCATCAAAAACCTTGAATAAGCAGTAATGATTCTATTTTGAGAAAGAATAGCAATTAAATCTGGTGTAATAGCCCTCTTCCAAAATCAGTATAACTGTACAGCAGTCTTTTCTTGTACTATTGTTATATCTTAAACCATTCACATAACTTTACCTATTTTTATTTTGATAAAATGCTTGTAAGGAAAACGAAACCAGAGCAACACTTACTACATAGGTAACGACTTCCCTTGTCCAAATGCCTCGACCTGGGCAACGACAACGGCATCTGTTGTGAGGGTCAAAGTGCCAGCTTCCCCATCCCACACCAGTGCCACGTGGTGCCACTGGCCGTCGTTAATTGGGATGTTGTTACGGAATGTAACGAATTCCTTCTGGTCTTCAAAGAACTCTATGGCTATGCCTGCATTTGTCGCTTGAAGCAAGATTTCTTTGTCGGAGGGTATGTATGGACTCCTGCAAATGCAAAAGAAAAGAACTCGAATTAAAATATAAGTTGTGAACACAATGGCAATCAATATTCGCTGACAGAACTACAGGACAGTTGGTCATGGCTGCTCCTCACCCAAAGTGGTACTTACGAGACAGAGAACAGAGTGAAGATTGTGCCCAAATCATCAGGGATGGCAAACTGCACCCACATGGCAATGGTGAAGGACGTAGCTCCTCCAATCTTGAAGGGTGTAGCCAGTGAAGCACTCGATGTTTTTCCTTCATCATTGATGTACAATTCATAGTTGATGTTGATGACTGAAAATATATAAGAAATACATTACAGTACAAAGAGGAAAGCACAATATCACTGTACTGAAAATCATTGAAAGTTAATTTATTTCAAAAGTCACCAAATCAAGAGCACACACTTTCAATTTCTGTTTTATATAGAAAAAATCTCTCACCTTTCCTGCAGTCCTCTCCTGTCAGGTTGAAGGGGCACTTGCAGTAAAAATCATTTGTCAGGTCAATGCAGGTAGCTCCTGGCGGGCAAGAAGTTGGTGTACAGTCTACGATATCTTGATCACAATGTCTCCCGGTGTAGCCAGGGGGGCACACACATTCGTAGCCAGCACCCCGGTCAACGCAAGTAGCGCCATTCCTGCAGAGACCAGCCTCACAGGCGTCAAACTCGTACTGGCAACCGATGCCGGTGAAGTCCTCAGAACAGGTGCAATTCAGACCTGAGCCGTAGTCCTGGCAGGATGCACCATTCATGCAAGGGTTTCCAACGCACCTCTCCGGGGTCACCTGGCAACGCTTGCCGTCCGTTCCCGAGGGGCAGGCACAGAAGAAGTCTTGGAACAAATTGATGCAGTCGGCATCATTCAAACAGGGTGAATCGTTGCAGCTGCCGATGTCGGTCTCACAACGTTTTCCTGTCCAGCCTTGGTTACAGCTGCAAGTGAAATCTGAAATGCCGTCGGTGCACGTGCCGCCATTATTGCAGGGGTTCGTAGCACACTCGTTGATGTTATTTTCGCAGAACTCTCCGGTGTATCCGGCATGACACTGACATTTGAACATATTGTCAAGATCAAGGCATTTCTCAGTGCCCACTGGATTGCATGGGTTGCTGATACACTCGTCAATCGATGCTTCGCACTGCAGTCCAACAAAGCCTGGTCTACATTCGCAGCTAAAACCATCTAGTTCATCAACACAAGTGCCGCCATTCTGGCAAGGCTCTGAGGCACAGTCATCAATTGTATGCTGACAAACTTTTCCAGTGAAACCAGTATCACAGGCACAATGGAATCCATCAACCTTGTCGATACACTGGCCTCCATTCTGGCAAGGTGCAGATTCACAGTCATCAATGTTTAGATCACAGTGCTCACCTGTCCAACCTGGATGGCAAACGCATTCATGAGAGAAGAAACGGTCCACACATATTCCATTAACGCACGGGGAGTTATTGCACAAGTCGACTTTAATGTGGCATCTCTTTCCTGTAAATCCATTAGGGCAATCACAGCGGAAATCATTGACAAGATCAGTGCAGTTCGCATTCAGGAGGCAGGGCCTCTCGGCACAGTCATCAATATTCACCTCGCAAAGGCGGCCTTCCCATCCAGGTATGCACTCACAGCGGAAACGTCCTTGGTCAAGAGGAATGCAGGCAGCACTGTTGGCACATGGATTTCCATTCTCTGTGCAGGGATTAACAGTGATGTTGCAACCAGGGCCAGTGTATCCAGAACGGCACAAACATTCGACTGTGCCGATACCTGGGTCATCTTTACACATAGCTCGGTCAGGACATGTACCCTCCACGCATTCACTCTCCTCAGTTTGACACTGAAGGCCAGTGTATCCTTCAGAGCACTTACACAAGTATCCCTGTGGGTTGTCAATGCAGGTACCCCCATTGTAACAGGGCTCTGAACCACATTCGTTGACGTCAACCTCGCAGAATAATCCTGTAAATCCTGCGGGACAGTAACACTGAGCCTGGTGCTGACGAGACAAACAGAGGCCACCATTCTGGCACATTCCCTCTGTGCACGTCACAGGCTTACAGTCATCTTCGGAGGAAGAGCCTTCTTCCAGGGTCCTGTTACCTGTGGGGCATTCCAAGCAAGTATCACTGCCAATAAGAGGCTGGTAATAGTTGTGTGGGCAAGGGGCGCACGGCTCTAGGCCAGTATCAGAATAATAGCCTGGTCTGCACTTCTGACGACAGAGTTGCTGTGAAGCTGTAGCTGAAGCATGAGTGAAAGTTTCTGGAGGACAGACCTGGCACTCTTTGAAACCATCGATAGGTGGGATTTCGGTGTAAGAGTTCCTTGGACAGTTCAGGCAAGGCACAAGGCCAGTCGGTGAATAAGTTCCAAAACCACAGACAGGAATACAGTCCGAGCTGGATTTGCTGCCTTCGGTGCGAGTGTACGTACCCGGGGGGCACTGCTTGCACGAGCCTTGACGGCTCTGATCTTGGTAGAAGCCTTTCGCGCAAGGAGAACACTGTTTCTCTTCTTTAGCAGCATAAGCACCGGCAGGGCAGTGGAGACAGCGAGGAACTTCACCAGTTTCAGTATTCAGCACTTCTCCAACATTGCAAGTGAAGCCTTGAGAGACGCTGGAGTTTGCTGCCCGCATTGGTGGACAAGCGTTGCCGGCGGATGACAAGTTAATGACTGGTTCAATCACTGCTGAGGACGAAGTGACACTCAGATCAAATATCAACGCTAAAGTGGAACCACATAATTCATACAGGTTAGTTTTCTTGACATCTGGAGTAAGTCTCACAATATAGTAGATGTGAACCATATTGGACTCTGTGACCTTCAGTTTAGTATTGTGGAACCTCACATCAATGGCTACATTCACGGCCGACGAGCAACGGTTTGACAAGATTCCATTCAAGCTATCGTAGTACTGATTAAGAAGCGAGTCATACTGAGTGAGACAGCTGGGATCGACGGCTCCATTTGCCCGATATGTGATGTCTGCCATGACGTCGTAACTAGCTTGCTCTGTGTTTTCACTCACGCAGTCTGGTACAACACGAGTTGGCTGCCACTCAGTCTTATCATTGCATGTAAATCTCTTCTCTGGCATGTTATCTGTGAAACGGAATCCAGGGTTACAAGTGGCCGTGCATTCGGCTCCTTGAGAGTTGGATATGCAGTTCAGCTTGCCATTAGCTGGCTCTTTCAGTTCCCAATTCACACAAGCAGTAGCCTGCACAGCAACTTGGAAGTTGCACGAAGCGATGTTTCCCGAAGGATCGGTAGCAAGAACTGTTACATTTTCATATCCACCCACTGGGATTATGGCGGCTTCAGGTATGACTCGTAACTGGTATTCCCCACTGTTATCAGAAGCATTAACATTGCTCAGGGTCAACGAAGAATTGAAGTTCACTTGATAGTTCTCCTGTTCTTCAACAAGTTCAATCACATAACTCTGCGGGCAAGTTATGGAAGGCGGGACGTCGTCTGGAATGGTGATGTTGATCTGACAAATGGCAACGTTTCCGTCAAAGTCGAAAGCGTAGTATTCGACCATCATATCCTCGAAAATGTGCATCGGTGGACGGAAACCAGGAGGCCTGATCTCGGTACGCGCTATCATTCCGGAATTGTCGATTGCTGTAGGGACTGTGAAATTAACGGGCTCCAATCCTTTAGGACCCTTCTGAACCACTATTGGATTATTGGGACAATTGGCAAATTGGGGTGGCTCGTTGTCAACGCATACTGGGTAGCCCATGTCGAATCCAAGCAAGCGCTGGCTGGGCGGCTCGTCCTCACAACCCATCAGTTCAAACTTGAGACAACGATTCTCATCGTAGCTGACGATACCAAGAATAACAAATCGAGCAGTTACAACAATTGGCAATGTTATCATGGCAAGCTCGCCGTAGTTGCCGGGATCTCTCGCCGTCAAGTTGAAGTTAGGGAAGTATACGATGTAATTGTCTTCGTCTTTTTCTTTGTAGAAGAAGCGAATCTCGGTGGGTCTTCCTACAACATCGTTTGTGATCACACCCTTGACTAATATTGCTTTAATTCTGTGAACTTTACCCAGGTCAACTGTGACAAATGAAAAGGATTCTTCCTGACTGCACCATCCTGTAGCCGAATTCAGGCGAATGTTATGAGCTTCGTAGTTTCCTCGCTCTGATGTCGCATTGATGGCAGATGCAGGAATCTTACCAGATGTGATACCCAGAGGGGCAACAACACGGCACTCGGGCTCACGCATGCAACGTATGGGCTCGTCAACGATGGGGATGTAGCCGGGACGTGTACAGGCGAACTTTACGCGAGACCCTTGTTCGTAACTGGTAGCAATCTGGATACCATCTGGAGGGTGACCTGGGTCAGAGCAAACAGGACCTTCGCATCTCAGATCACCGTCCCAGGTGGAATCTGACTGACACCTAACAGCATTATCATTCTTACTTGTCTGACCTGCCAAGCTGAAAGTTTCCTCACAACCAAAGAAGAAAGAAGACTGGAACTTTGTATCTACAGTAAAGCCGTAAGTTGCCCCTGGAGTTTCTGCCGGCTCACCACAGTCAACGCGAGGGCACTTTGGAGAAATTCCTGAGAGCCAATAATCAGGTAAGCCAGGCTGAGGATCGTAGACGCACTCTCGGAAACGTGAAGTCATTGTGCTCCTTGCCGGACGTCCGTCCTGATTGCACATAATCGATATGTTCCCCATGAAAGGTACGACTGGAGCGTCAGGATCGGGGTAACTGATAGTCAAACCTTGTGCTGGATCATCTCCAAGTGGAGCACAGGAAGCATAACGACATTCAGGTAAGGTTCCGTTCCATTCGCCACTGCTGGTGCAAGTCAAAGTGTCAGAACCGTACATCACATAACCGAAATTACACTGGAATTTAACGATGTCACCATAATGGTACATTTCCCGTGTGTCAACGAGGACTCCATTGGCGGGCGACTCCAACGTTGGGCACATTTTCTGTACGCAAGTTTTGTTGAGCCTGTAAATGTCACCATCTCTTGAACCAGATTCTGAGGATTCAACATAAAATCCAGCCGTTCCATTTTCAGTGAAGAGATCGTAACCCACATTGCACAAACAAGAGAATGAGCCAGGGGAGTTAAGGCAACGCTGATCACAGCCTCCATTATTTTTCGCACACTCGTTGATGTCAATGCAATCCTGCCGGGCACAACCCATAAGCTCAAACTTGAGGCAAGGAGCTTCTTCGTAGTCAGCCAGGGTAAGGCGAATGAAACGGGCCTCGACGGGAGTGGGCAAGTTCACCACGGATAAAGATGCGCCAGATGTGATGCGGAATTCAACGGGTGAACCGTCGTTGTTGGTGTACTCTCGGAAAACGTCAGTCAGATCGTCCGTATACTGCAACCTTATTGATTTTGCAAAGGCAAGCTGACCATCCAAGCGCCCAACAGGTTGGGTGCGGAATCCAATGATCACTGTTGGGACGCGAAGATCGACCATCACCCAGTTACTGCCTGCCACAGGGACAGCCCCACACCATCCAGGCTGGGAATTAAGCCGAACGCTCTGAAATAAACAAGGAAACAATTGGAGTTAATAGATATATACTGAGAGAATCATGACATTATCCTCAACAGTCCCATAAATGAATTCAGTGTTCACAATTTTAGTAAAGGACAAAATTACTACTGTAAAGAAAACATACATTCTTTTCGTATCCTGCAGCTGTTGAAGATACAGTAATAGCATCGTCAGGAATTCCACCATCGGAGACGCCTAGGTCACCTCTTGGGCGGCAGTCAAGATTAGGACTGAAACCTGGTTTGCACATGCAGGAGAATGCTCCTGGGGTATTCTTGCATTCTGTCGAAGCTCCGTCACACTGAGCTGCTTCGCATTCGTTGATATCTGCAAGGATGAAACATAAAAAACCAGGTTGTAAGAACGTACCTCTATCAACCACTGCTTGTATGTAAAGAAGAGAGAGAGGGCTAGAACTACTCTGAAATCATTATGATACTTTCTGAAACTAACTCCAGGCTTAAAATGCACCTGTTTATCTAAAAGCTTAAAGTCTTTTAAAGTTTAAGAATGAGCAGTGATTACCTTGACAGGTAGGGACATCCACAAATGTCTGATTAGGGCCACACTGGATTGTGGGGTTTCCGATGAGCTTGTACCCTCTGTGGCACTGCACGCGAGCTTCATCGCCAAAATAGTAATCCTTAGTGAGATCTGTGACAAAGCCATTTTCAACCTGAAATGAGGACAAAATAATACAGAATACATATACATTACAAGGTATTAATTTATTTGATAATCAGACATATGTACTTGTTTGAAACCTGGTGGCCACTCCCATGGATTCAATTTCTGTACTTGTTATGATGTTAATACTAATACAATTTAAGTGACTATCCAAATTTCACAGTTTTAAGAATCTTATGTGGTATCCACATTAATCGTTTTCAAATATAAGACTTGACTTTTTTAATAAATTACCTCTGGGTAATCATAACATCTAATCCTGGAACAAGTTGCTACATCACCAGACCAAGAGCCGTTGGACATGCAGTGAATGACTGGAAGTCCAGTGCGGAAGTATCCAGGCTCACATTCGAACCTAACAACAGTGCCGTAGCTTCGACCACCTCCGTTCAGAACAGTCTGCGCTGCAAAAGGTGTTTCAGGCAAAGGTGGACACTGCGAAGCTGTAAAGTAAAATACGGTTTTGTTAAGAGGAGTGTGTGTTATCTATCCGACATCGCACTTACAGGTGCTGTGGGTATGAAACCACTCACTTTTAAGAGTTATGAGTTGAAGTATTAACACTGTCAAGTGGAATCAAGGTTGATGTTTTAACCTACAATTTTAGAATCATTCTCAAATATAAATGCCTATAAAAGCGACAGTCTTTAGTTATTGAAAGGTTCCTTACCAAGACATTCTGGCAGCTTCTCCCACTGGCCATGTTCGTTGCACCTTACAGTCTCGAAAGGTGCACCACTGGGGAAACCAAAGCCAGCATAGCACTGGTATTTGGCCTGGCCTTCGTATGTGACGTTGGTGGCCTCGATGCTGAAGCCGTTGTCAATCTGAGGAACTGGACCGCAATACACCTCTGTGTGGGAAGACAGGAATCTCGTCAGATACGATGGTGGTGGGAGCACCAAACTGTAATGTACACTATTACCAAACATAATCTGGAATATACTGTAGCTTTTCCAGTTTCAGTCACATACCTTGGCAGTCAGGAACATAATCAACAGACCACTGGCCTCCAGGCATACATGTGGTGACAATTTCGGTCTTGTTATTGGCAAACTCCTGTCCCTTTGGGCATGAATAGGTCACAACACTGCCAAAGGAAGTGTCTCTCGAGGAAGCAATGGCACCCTCACCAGCAGTCATGGTTGGGCAATCTGTTGGTGGAAAAAGGGAATTAGTATAGGCTTCACGTCCACAGAAGACCACACGAGACAAAGATTTGCGTGCTTCCACGAGTCCTAGTTGAGTTTCATGGCGGAATGAAGAAATACTTTTTACTCTAATTAAGCGGACAACTGATGCAGTATTTTATGTGCTCAACGGGAAAGTGAACTGTTATCTATTAAAATATTTACAAGCACATATTGAAGGTAGCATTATGCATTCATTAAGGTATCCTTACTATGCTATACCATACTATGCAAAACATTACCGCAGCAATTACAGTAATTATACCCGAGTCTTCCTGCAGAAGCAAATAAGTAAAAATAATCAAAACAAATAAATTTATTTACTGACCTGCAGAAAAGTTGGCAGACCATCCCTTGGCAGGTCTCAGGGGATCAGAGTTGAACGTGACGAAGAGAGCCCCAGAATCAGCAGTGAGGGGGATGGTGGGGCGATTCTTGGCAGAGAAGCCATTCCCGGAGTGAAGCCTGATGCTCTGGGATGAGGACATGCCATCGTAGACCTGAACGGAGTCTTTCTCTTCCACGTCGAAGTCAGTGAACTGTGGATACAATAAATATAAATATTAAGAGCAATTTCTACGCAGGACCAAAGGCCGGTTTTCAGTCACACAAAAGGCGAACGGACTTGAAGTTTCATGGCACTGGAAAAAATTGTTTCTGATGAGAATGAAAGGGATACTCAGGAAATAAATACCAAATGGTTCCATACCTTCAGTGAGAGAGGGCCTCCACCTGGCCTCTTAATCAGGTATCTGCATTCCTGGTTGGTTGGATAGTCACTGATGCCGAAGGCTGGGGAAGAAATGGTGCCTTTGCTGGCTTCGATGTTGACTGAGCATCCTGAATAATACCTGGAAGGGGCAAGAAATGAATACGTACCAACAATTGACAGTGAGCTCTGAAACAAAGCTGAATATGACAACACAAAAATTGCTAGCCATTCTAGGTAAACTGGATATTATCGACTACCAAATTTCAACCACTTACTTAATGCGGAATCCTCTCTTGGAAACTCCAATATTTGTCTGGAAATAGAAGTACAAGAGTGGACCCGTTGAGATGACAAAGCGAGGATTATCTTCCTGGCTTCCCGTTAGGCGAGTCAGCAGAGCGCTTGAGGGAGAATCTCCGTCTCGGATCAGGATGAAGTCTTTTTCTGAGGGGAAGAAGAAATGTTAAAACCAAATCAACTTTCTGAAGTAGTTTACCCAGTGTTCAAGTAGAGAAAATTCAGGCAAACATAAAAAATGTTGTATTTCTCCCCCGTTACCTTCTTCCAAATCTAGATCCAATATCTCCAGGGTGATGACTCGTCCTTGCTGCGTCTTGAGGATGAAGAGGCACTCCAGGCCCCCAGGGTATTCCAGTGGATAGTTGTAAGATGTCATGATGCGCTCCTGTGGCGTTGCAATCAGTTCGCCCCCACAGTCTTGTGGTTCGGTCTTCCAGGAGGCTCTGTCGAGTTGCACAGAGAATTCAGCATTAAAACAATCAAGATCTTACGTTCAAGATATATATACAAAATGTACGCACAGATAAAAACCTGTCCAGTCTAAAGAGGCGCAGATACACAACTCACCTGAAACCTCGTTTCTCCACCGAAGCGTCAGTCTTGAATTTCAGGATCATGAAGTTCGAAGCGGAAATGAAGAGCTTGTCCGTCAGATCCTGACGTCCCGAGAGGGTCGTGAGTGACATCGCCGAGTCTTCCGTGCGACCTCCGCTCAGAATCTGGACGGTGTCAAAATTCTTCTCAGTGTCGAATTCGTAGAACTGGAGGATGACATTGTGGCCCACTGGACCTTCCAGGGTCCACTTGCAGTCCAAATTAGGTCCGTATTTCTTAGGGTACTCTGGACTTTCGATGGAGTCCCCAGAGGTTTTCATGTAGAAGTTACACTGGTTCGGGCAGTTCATCTCGTCAGACATGTCACCACAGTCGTTCTGGCCATCACAGACGAAAGCCTGTAAAGGAATGACGGGGGTTAATTATGGCTGCCGAGGGGCATGACAACACCAGTGGCCACTGACACTGAAAAATTATCATTGCTAACATATGACATGATATACTGTACAAACATTCATCATCATTAATGGTTTTATGACAAATGTCCCTTTGTTGGGTTAGACTTGTGGTCGATGGCTTCATCTATGTCCTATATACACATCCCAAACTCATTAACGCCAACAAAGTATGAAATAATTTAGGTGAAGACGGACTGTTAACTCCATAATCTAAATAGACCCGTAACAAACTGTAAAATAGCTGTTGGTTATGAAACAAAATGCGGTGGGTACAACAAAGACTGGGTCTCCCTCTCATGAACTGCTGAACTTTAGTTTAATTTCCACCCTTTCTGGGTCACCAACAGAGATTTACTGCCACACCCACATATGTTTTGTATATATACAGGCAGTCCACGGGTTACAACGGGGGTTCCGTTCTTGAGACGCGTCGTAAGCCGAAAATCATCGTAAGTTGGAACATCGTCAAAAATCCTAAGAAAACCTTACTTTTAATGCTTTGGGTGCATTGAAAACTATGTAAACTGCATTCTTATGGCATTTTTCATCAAAAAAAATTCAAATATTGATTATTTTGCATTTTTGGTGTTATATTTCATCTGCCAGATGCGCGTTGTAGGCGTCGTAACCCTGGAACATGCGTCGTAACCCTGGAAATAATGTCTGATGAATATAATTGAAAAGCGTCATAACCTCAGAACGTCGTAACCCGGGGACTGCCTGTACTCTTTTAAGACATCCTATGTCCATATTTTACTAGTGATCAGGAGCACAGAAGGAAGTGCTCGAAATATACGGTTGCAACGTGAAAATAGTGCTTTGTGGGCCTTTTATCTTCATATTATACTGTTGTATTACAGTAAAAAGACATTCAAGTCAATATGTGTAAAAGACCCCATAAAATAAATATTTCATCACAAAAGCTCAGCCACAAGCAGAACAACTTTAAATTACCTCGTTGATACATTTTCCATTGGAGCAATGGACGGCCCCTTTCGTGCAAGCTTTGGTACGACACATGAAGGGCAGCAGGGACTCGCAGGTGCTGAGCTCCCATGACTGGCGAGTGTCGCTCAGCCTCGCCTTGACGCACTCTCCGTCATTCACCTGAGGCTGGCCCTGTGACCAGAATCCTACGGGAGATAAACAAGAAGAGGCGAATTAGTCAAAGATTTCAGTGGTATACACCCGAGTGCCATGTAGATCAGGAACCAAAACAGGTGGCAGAGCATGTTTGAACCCCACAAAATGGCATAAATATGGGCATTAGTGTGGGAAAGTACATCTAAAATGTTAATGCAATGCAACTGATAACAGTAACCAAGCTGTCTAGAAACCCGCAGAAAAGTTACAACACAGGTCAGCATGGAAACTACCACTGATGCTAAGGTACACCTGTAAAGGCCTTTGGGGGGGAGGGGGGGGACAATACCCAAGGCCTTTAATCAAGATTTTCAAAGGATTTCAAGGAAGTTCACCCAACTCTGGGGCACATACCTGAATAGAGGGAGACATGCTTGCCTCCGGCTGACTCCAAGGTGTTGGTCGAGAGATCGTTGAGAGAAACGAGCCCTAGCCAATAGCTGTTGGTTGGGTCATCCAGCGTCTGGTGGGCCAGATTCTCCGTGAAGTTGTTTTGGTCATAGCTCTCGACGAGGACGAGGTCAGACCCAAATCTGTAAGAAGAAATGAGACAAGTGGTTGAAATATAATAACAATCTACGTAGTCTTGGCAACTGATACCTTCCGTTTCATCAGGTTAGGTTAGGTAGATCTGTGGCATCAAGAATACATATACTGCATCATCGCATCCTGTTACTTTATGTCAAGTCAGGTCAAAATGACCATTTGTATGTAAGGTAGCATGACTTGTAAACTGTCATTTCTGCAACAATATAAACCATGGGTTGTGTGGGTTAGAAACTAAGAAATGAAGAAAAAATCACAAGAAGTACATTAGCAACTATCAGCACAACCACTGTTTTGGCATACAAACCTAATATAGACCTTACCTATCCCCTACACATCTTGCAATTAAGGTACCATAGTTCAGAAACCAAGACTTTGGGGTGGGAACTAATCTGATTATGTGGCTACCACAGAATTCTTACAAAACATAAGAGAAGAGGGCCAAACAAATACGTACGGTTTCTTAGCCGTTATTAAGTGACCTGTGACGTCCCACAAGTTTTTACAACAACCTATTTCGCATGAGTCAGCAATGTGTTCTAGGCCTACAATTATTCATTTCAACATAAGATTTTTTTTCAATCTAACACCTCTTTTAAACACTTTAAACAACTGTGAAAGGTTTGCTCGTAAATCAATGATTGATGTTATAAAAATCAATCTCTCCTGTACTACATAAATCACATATTTTTTTAAGCAAATGTTAGACTTGTTGGCATAGGACTATTGCATCAATAGACCCTTGTTAATTACTGGATGTTTTTGTTATTCAAATGTCTCTTCTGATTTGTTAATTATTATTATTATTATTATTATTATTATTATTATTAACCAATCTACCATTCCAAACGTAACCATAAGTAAGTGGTAGAGGAGTTTAGATCCAATACAAATTTAGCCACGAGTGTTGTTAATATAAGCAAACTCTCTCTCTCTCTCTCTCTCCATCTCTCTATCTCTCTCTATATATATATTATTATATATATATATGTATCATATATAGATATATATATATATATATAGATATCTATATATATTATATTATATATATGTATATATATATATATATATATATATATATATATATATATATATATATATATATACGAATTCCACAGGAAAATGATAGTCAGAAATCCAAGTGCTTTCGTCTTTACTCAGACATTGTCAAGGAGTTAATGAGGTACAATTGGAGAGAAAGGTCTCAGGTACAACACAAGATCAAGAATACCAGATGGTTATAATTGTCAAAAGGCTAAAAATTAAAAGAGATAACCAGGATTATCGGATATCACACGGTCACAAACCTAAACAGATTGACCCTAACCGAAATTACAAAGTTTCTCTACAGTCCAAAACATGTAAAAACTGAATATATTAATTTTGTTGCTTATATTTATCTATAACTTTTTTCATTATGAAAGCATCAAGTTTAAATAAACCAAGACTTAAATTTAGAACATTTCTATTATTTGACTTGATGAAACAAGATTCAATGATATTCCTTTTAACTGTGTCATTACATGAGATTAAGGCTCTTGCTTGACTCCAGTTAATAGGATGGTCTGGAGTCAAGCAAGAGCCTTAATCCCATGTAATGACACAGTTAAAAGGAATATCATTGAATCTTGTTTCATCAAGTCAAATAATAGAAATGTTCTAAATTTAAGTCTTGGTTTATTTAAACTTGATGCCTTCATAATGATAAAAGTTGTAGGTAAATATAAGCAACAAAATTAATATATTCAGTTTTTACATGTTTTGGACTGTAGAGAAACTTTGTAATTTCGGTTAGGGTCAATCTGTTTAGGTTTGTGACCGTGTGATATCCGATAATCCTGGATTATCTCTTTTAATTTTTAGCCTTTTGACAATTAACCATCTGGTATTCTTGATCTTGTGTTGTACCTGAGACCTTTCTCTCCAATTGTACCTCATTAACTCCTTGACAATGTCTGAGTAAAGACGAAAGCGCTTGGATTTCTGACTATCATTTTCCTGTGGAATTCGCTTATTTATGAGGTCACGTTCATCTACTGTGATTTTTTAAACATTACATAATATATATATATATATATATTATATATTTATATATAATATATATATATATATATATAGATATATATATATATATAAAGGTCTCGACTTGGCAGTCCTTAAGAAATCAAAGCTCGCACTAGTCAGTCAAAGTCAGTCTCTCTCTCTCTCTCTCTCTCTCTCTCTCTCTGAGAGAATCTCCAGGGCGTTGAACTCGCCACCACCAGACGGTTCCTCCTCCTCCTCCTTCCACCGGCCGACAAAGAAGAAGAAGAAGAAGAAGAAGAAGGAGAAGGAGATTGGCAAACGAAAACAGACCAAAGATCACGTGTCTATAAGGGTCAGTTTAGCGGCAATTTTCCCACACTACTCCCCCCCCCTACCCCAGCCCCACGGGAGGGGAGGGGAGGAGGGGGAGAGATGTGGGCTTCATTCAAAAGTGACCTTTGAAGCTTCAGCGCGCAATGGCGCGTCTTGCTATACCGGGGAAGCATTCTATGCGGGTTTGTTCTTGTGTGTGTTTCCGTACCGGAAATGCTTTTTTAGGGGGGGTAGGGGGGTTTAAAATAATGTCATGAAGAAGCTCAAATATCGCACGCACATACTTAAACATTAATATTATTAATAATTATTTTACAGCGAACTAACCCTTCTGGCTTTACCGCATAGTCTACTAACGACCGTGGGAATGATATTATCGTAAGAGCGAAAGAGACATTGTTAACGGTTTGGGCGCGTGGCACCGCCTACAAGTGCCCTGTTCTGACAGAATCAATGCCCAGTGGGTATATAGGGTTTAGGACATTAGGACATACACCCCCCTGGCAATATACACATGGTTGCTGTAACGCTAAATCGAGAATTACGTTAAAAAAATGAAAAAATAAAAAACTGAACATTTCTTACGTGAATGTAGGTCAACATTATAAGTCTAGACTAATAAATTTATTTTAATTTATTTCATATACATAAAATGGCGTCCAGCTGTATTTTATATGCGTTTGATACAGTTGAATTCATTCATACATTCATACGTACGTACAGCAGTTATGCCAAGACAATGGTTACCTAATTACGCTTGCCTGATCAAGCACGGACACCGTTACGTGCTTTCAACACCTGCCATTGCAATGGAGAGAAACATCTGTATATATACGTATACAGGTGTATACGCATACATACACATACACAATTGACTAACCACCAGGTACAATTGCAGAGAGAGAGAGAGAGAGTTCTAAGATATTTAAGGCATTAGTAGAAGTAAATATCTAAAAATATAGGCCTATTGTTAATTCAGTTCCGTAGCACTGAGAGAGAGAGAGAGAGAGAGGAGAGAGAGAGAGAGAGAGAGAGAGAGAGAGAGAGAGAGAGAGAGTTCTAAGATATTTAAGGCATTAGTAGAAGTAAATATCTAAAAATATAGGCATGAGAGAGAGAGAGTTCCAAGATATTTAAGGCATTAATAGAAATGTATAAAAACATAGGCCTATTGTTAATTCAGTTCCGTAGCACTTTTAGGCCTGAGAGGGAGAGACAGAAAGGTTTTACCAGTGTTTGTATAAAGAGAGAGAGAGAGAGGTTATACCAGTGTTTGTATAAAGAGAGAGATTGTATAAAGAGAGAGAGAGAGAGAGTTTACCAGTGTTTGTATAAATAGAGAGAGAGAGAGAGGTTTTACCAGTGTTTGTATAAATAGAGAGAGAGAGAGAGTTCCAAGATATTGAATACATCAATAGAAATGTATAAAAATATAGACCTATTGTTAATTTAGTTCCGTAGCACTTATAGGCCTGAGAGATAGAGAGAGAGAGAGAGAGAGAGAGAGAGAACGGTTTTACCAGTGTTTGTATAAAGAGAGAGAGGTTATACCAGTGTTTGTATAAAGAGAAAGAGAGAGAGGTTACACCAGTGTTTGTATAGAGAGAGAGAGAGAGAGAGAGAGAGAGAGAGAGAGAGAGGTCCAAATGCTTCATCCTCCATAACGGGAGCTCTAACGGGAACCAGCCAATCAGCGCGCGGATGACTGGGTGAAGGCAGCCGACCAATCATGTCCAAGATTACAAACGCGCAAGGGAAAATTTTAAGTATAATAATTACAATGTTTTTGTTTCCCTGACCATAGAAATTCTCTCTCTCTCTCTCTCTCTCTCTCTCTCTCTCTCTCAAGCCTATAAGTGCTATGGAACTGAATTAACAATAGGCCTATATTTTATACATTTACTTCTATTAATTCCCTGAATATCTTACAACTCTCTCTTTATATAAAACTGTTTAAAACCTCTCTCTCTCTACTTCTATCTCCTCTCTCACTCTCTCTACAAACATTGAATTACTAATTATTGCATTGCCTCTCTCTCTCTCCTCTACGCCTCTCTCTCGTCTCTCTCTACAAACATTCTACTATTATTGCATCCTCTCTCTCTCTCTCTCTCTCTGCTCTCATCTCTCTCTCTCTTCAGTCTCTACAAACTTGGTCTAAAACTTGATTGATTGAACGTCTCTCTCTCTCTCTCTCTCTCCAAACATTGGTACTAAAACTTAATTGATTGAACGTCTCTCTCTCTCTCTCTCTCTCTCTCTCTCTCTCTCTCACACACAACACACACACACACACACCACCCACACACACAGAATCGCCCTAGGAGCCAAAAAGAGTAACTGATTTCACTTAAAAATTAAACCGGTGAGAAGGGAAACAGGGAGCAGGCTAATGCCGCCCTTACAGCCCTTAAAACATAGGGGACACTTTTCCTTGTCCCCCACAAACACGAAATATTTAGGGTCTATAATTGTAGTTTAGACGGACTGTTTCGTGTCCCCGAAGTTAATTAGAAGCCCCCTGGGCCTACTGAGGCTCAGGGGTGAAAGTTTTTATGTTTTTTTCCTCCTGACGAAGGAGTCTCTGCAGAAAGTTTGTTATTATTAATAAATATATATAAAAAAAACGGCGACCAGAACTGGAAATCTGGTTATGGTACTATAGAATTCTGCACCATTCGCGTTTATATTCAACAATGCCGTCGTAGATACGGCATAACCGTAAAATACCGCAATAATTAATCGTTTTACATCAATATACATTGAATGAAATGCAACAATGTATTAATACATCGAAAACATAATGTATTCTCGCCTCCCGGACGCCAAAATCGTGAGGATTAGTGAAGGCGAGAGATTGTTTCCTCCTAGCCTTAGACGCGTCAGATCCGTGAGAATTAGTCAATCGCTTCGGGAAGAGAAATTTATTCAAGAATGAATATTAACGAACAACCGTCCCCCCCCCCCTCAAATAAGATCCCCTTCCATGGGGGGCGGCAGGGGGCTGAGTTCCCCCTTTCCACAGAAAAATTAATACGAGTGTTATGTATTATTTTTTAAGTAATTAATATTTATTCATAGTCATGCATATGTGTTTGTTGAATCATTAATAAATAAATAAAGAAATCTAATTTAAATTTACAAGAACAGGACGATGATTATTTAATTTACTTTATTTATTTATTAAAAATCTATCTATTGGTAATTTCAACATTCAACATCCCCGAGACGAAGTTACCTGTTATTTTTCGTTCATTTTTTTTCTCTTAATATTTCGCTCAAGGCTAACAGCATTTTGCTTTCGTAATTGCCATTTCAATTTTAATTGTCTTTCTTTCTCTTTATTTAAGCTTAAATTACTCATTTGGAGGTTGTCAGGAGTTTTGAAAGAAGCATTTGAATTAATGTTAACGTTTAAAAAACGGACAATAAATCCAAAATACATTTTAAATATATTTATAATAAATACTACGTGGTAACTCGCGTCTACCTTAGTCATGGCATGAGAGAAAGTGGAAATATCAGTTTGCAAAGTTTCCGATTAGCGGTTTTAATCCTCTTTTCTCTTTTAACTCGCGTTATAAAACATTTAAATTGTTAATAAAACATCAAAATGTGTTTATTTAAACGATAAAAAATTTATTTACTAAAATGAACGTCCCAAGAGCCCGATTATTCGTCTCTCCGCATCAAATGTCACCACCTTGGAGTGTTGCCATACGGGGAGCCCCGTTGACGTGAGCGCGGTGGTATTTGGGCACTAAAGTTCATCTTAAATATCTTTGCCTGTTTTGTCTTCCCCTTATTTGTCCGAAGGACAAAGGGAGATTGGAATTGTAGGATTATTGTTTAGGATTAATCCTACTACGGTTACGACCCATAGGTGTATGTTAATTAGTCAGTTAAAGCGGAATTTTGAGTTGTCCTACGCGTTTAAGAGACTTAAGTTTCCTCCTTCCATTAATGGTTACAAACTGAAAAAGTACCCGTTTTTCGCCTTGTTCTCTAATACTAAACGACAATTCAATAACCATCATGTCTGATGTCATATTGCTATGTCATTCTGTCTCTCCCGGGGGCGCGCCTTTGGGGTAAATTACGAAGGCATAACGTCACCGGCTTGGTCTGTACCCTGACGCTATGTTCCAGGACGCTCTACAACCTCCTCCTCCTCCTTCTTCTTCTTCAAGATGGAGACGAAGAATCTATTCATTTCATATTGACACCAAAGGGAAAATAAGACAATAGAGTTGCTTTCTGCAATGGCCCTGGATTAATTTAGGATTTTTACGTCTGGATATATAAATTTAGACGAATATCGACAGCTTGGCGAAACTTATAGGTCTAAAATTTTTTCGAAGATGTTGAACAAATGCAGCTCATCGGAGCCACCAGGCTTGCAGCGATCAACAAGGGGGGGGGGGGAGTATTCCCCCTTCAAAACCACCTCCCCCTCCCATTTCCTCCTTCCTCCTACTTCCCTCTACGGCATAAATAGGATGACCTACATCCTATTGCTCCTGGGCGGTCACACAAGTTACCACAGACACGCTGGGGAGGGGGGGGGAGTATACAGGTTGTCCATAAAGTCACAGTACCATTGCAAGTATTTATGGATCAAGATGATACTGAGACTTTATGGACACCCTGTACGACGTAGCGCTAGGCGTACTGATATATATATATTATATAATATATATATATATATAGATATATATATATATATATATATATATCTATATATATTATATATATATATATAAATGTATATATATATCATATAAGCTTATAGGAAGGAAGATGAGATCACTTCGTTCTTTCAAACCTCATTTTTTAAAGATCGAAAATCGTCAAAACCGGAAGAAGGCCTTCGCAGACGAATGCATAAAAAGAGATGGCAGTCCTCAGCGCCGGTAATTTTTCTGCCCTGATTCTATCCTTTTCAACTACCGGCCGGTCGTTACGTCCCGTAATTACCGATGAGCAGCAACTTGCGGTATATACGTAGTAGTAGTAGTAGGCTTCCACACAAACCCGACCTACATAATGCGCTCTTTGGTCACTACAAAATGCTTCGCTCTCGTGACCGCCCCGTCTTGCGCTCGCGTGTATTCTGAATTTCTGACCCGTGTGTCCCACATAGAGGAAATTGGATGCGAGGAACAGACATACATATATATTTATACATTTTAAAGCCATAATAATGATGGGGGTCTGTATCTATAGGTCTAAAGGCTAACCCACAAGATGTCTGTGTCTAAGACCTACTTGTCAAACCCGTCAGTCGCATTCAAATCATTTTCCGGTTCCTCAATTCTCAATTAATGTAAAACGCAGTGAAATCATGTAATAAAATAACGATATATACTTTTTTTTTAGCAATAATAACAACAATACAACAATACTCGCAGTGTATAGGTCTAAGATCTACGCCACGACTGTACCATCTGTGTATAGGCACATATCAGTGGACCAAATTCAAATATTTTCAGTTTCCTCAATTTAAAATTAACGAAAACCGCAGCGAAATTAAACAATGAAAAAAATATATATACATTTTTAGCAACATAACTTCGGCGTGATCGAACAAGTCTATAAATATACCAGCGCCATAAACTATTCAATCAGGTGCATAGACCTATATACAGCAAACTCAGGCAGCTATATTCAAATTAAATCCATCTATATCAATTTTCAATTCACGAAACGTTTCGTAAATCATCATAAAAGTGTATCTATTCAATATGAAGTAATCTGGGGCGTATATATATATATATATATATATATATATATATATATATATATATATATATATTATATATATACCATTACACACAACGGCGCCTCAGACGCGCGCGGGCGCGCTGGATGCGGAGGAATCAGACCAGAACGGTTAAATCTCAAGATAAGCTGACCCGTATATTCAGTTTTCCGGAGAGGTGGCTTATGGCAGACATATATATATTAATATATACATTTCTATTGGTTGTCGGATGTATAATTCATCTCGTCCGTGGAGTACTGTAGCCGCTATTTCTACTTAAGTAGCAGCGTGATAAGTCTAGGTATGAACTATACGGTTGGTTTAAGTATTTCCTTCACACTTAAGTCTAGTTATTGACTTCAACTTATTCGAGCTGCTTACTCTAGACTTAAATACTCGTTCAGTTACTTATTTAGCTCTGCAAGTAAACATTTATAAGTGAGATTTAAGTTTAGTACAAAATTATCATAGGGAGAGATAGACCTATGCGGACTTAAGCGAATCATTACCAGAAAATAATATTTTTTCCTTTACATAACAATTCGAAACTACTTTTCCTGTATTAGGTTGTAGTTTGAACGTTGTAGCTACTTAAAAAAAGGTTGTTAAACAAGTAAACAAAGACAATAGCAGAATGGCGTTTAAGAATACACACGACAAACCGGAGACATACTACATACGGAATTAAAGTTCAACGCGCGTGCGCAGTACCAATAGTTTCCCACGCTCTCAATTGTGCGCGCGCGCGCAAATGAACCGTGGCCGGGTTATGATGTTACGTTTAACCAAATTCTGTATATATTTTTGACAAGTGGGTCTAACCCCCTCCGCCCACCCCCCCAAGTGAATTACGACTTTTTTTAGGCTTATTTCTCTCTCTCTCTCTCTCTCTCTCTCTCTCTCTCTCTCTCTCTACGTAGCCCTTGTGATAGTAACTTAAGCCTAGGCCTATATACTACTACTACCGATCCTTATATATATATATATATATATATATATATATATATATATATCTATATATATATATATTATTATATATATATATATATATAGATATATATAAATATATATATCTTAATTATATATATATATATATATATATATATATATTGATATTAGAGAGAGAGAGAGAGAGAGAGAGCCTCCTCTGGGTTGGAGCCGCACCACAGACTTCTTCGACGAGGCCGGAAGTCCTATATAAGAGGATTAAAGTTGCTTTTTAGTTATTTACTTTTTGTAGACTTATGAGTGGTACCTATACCCCCCCCCTCTCTCTCTTCTCTCTCTCTCTCTCGGTCTCCTCTCTCTCTCTCTCCCAAACGCCTGTCTACGGGCGTGGGCGTGAGTCATTATGGTATAACCTCAAGGTTCAGAGTAGACCTTGGGCACGATGATATGAGGAAGTCTCTCTCTCTCTCTCTCTCTCTCTCTCTCTCTCTCTCTCTCTCTCTCTCTCTCTGTAGAGATTCACAGTTACACATTTGACATTTAGATGGTTATTTAACGTATTATTTATGATGCAATTCGATTATATACACATAACATACATAGATACGTAAAAGTATACATAGGTATACGTATAAGCCTAGCACGTGGAGGAACTATTTACCGGTGTACAAAAGACGCATTTCCGTGTAAGCTGTTTTTTTTATATTATTAACGTAATTATCAACAGAATAGGCCACTCGCTGACCTGATAATGACGGGAAATTAATAATCACATGTCTCTCTCTCTCTCTCTCTCTCTCTCTCTCTCTCTCTCTCTCTCTCTCTCTCATCATTTTATGCGGTTTCTTGTATTATTATTATTATTTTTTCGTACCCGTTGTTGGTATAATGTGACCTTTGGCATACAGGCCGTGTCCGCTTCCTCGTAGCTTGGTGTAGCGTGTACCAGATGTGTGTACATAGGTGTTTCGCGTACACAAACACACACACACAGACTCAAATCAGACGAATCACGAAAAGAATGAATTTGCAAGCAACCGCTAACATTGCAAATCCAGGAACAATGATATTGCATAAGAAATAATTCATTTAATTTCGAAATAATTCGATAAGTGGCGAATGTGAGAGAAAGAGAGAGAGAGATGATTCTTCTAAGGAGGGAGTAAAAAGCCCTCCTATTGGCTGAGAGAGAGATTGAGCCCGTCTAACCAATCAGCGATGAGATCAGCGTGTACGGCAGGTGAACGCTGTCTTAGTCTCTCTCTCTCTCTCTCTCTCTCTCTCTCTCTCTCTCTCTCTCTCGATGAGCCCAGCGGAAGACGAGATGCAAGCAAGCAGTCACTTAAACCGGCCATATATAAATATATTTTCTCTCTCTCTCTCTCTCTCTCTCTCTCTCTCTCTCTCTCCTCTCTCTCTCTCTCAGCATCTGGTTCGCCTTGGGCCAGTCTCGCCACCATCACCAAAAGCGCCTTTTACTTCCGTGACTGGAACGGTGCTGGAATAGTCGTTGAACGCGCGATGTTCCTTTCCAGATGATGCTTTCCAGTTTTGGTACGAGCTGCTGGAGCTATTTTCCAGGGATTGCAGACTACTGTGTTCTAAAGGTAATTTCCAGTTGGTGGAGTTACTAGGACGACTTTCCATCCTTCCAGAGTTGCTAGGAGGACTCTCCGTCCTTCCAGAGATACTAAAAGGACTTTCCAGCCTTCCAGAGTTGCTAGGAGGATTTTCCAGCCTTCCCGAGTTGCTAGGAGGACTATTCATCCTTCCAGAGTCGCTAGGAGGACTTTCCATCCTTCCAGAGATAATAGGACGACTTTCCAGCCTTCCAAAGTTACTAAAAGGGTTTTCCCGTCTTGCAGAGTTACTGGAATTATTTTCCAGATTTCCAGAATCACTAAGGTTACTTTCCAGCATTCCAGAGTTACTAAGATTATTTCCCAGCCTTCCAGAGTTACTAAAATTATTTTCCAGCCTTCCAGAGTTACTGAAAGTACTTTCCAGTCTTGCAAAGTTACTAGAATTACCTTTTAGGCTTCCAAACTTACTAGAGCTACTTTCCATCCTTCCAGAGCTACTAGAAGGGTTTTCCAGCCTTCCAGAGTTACAAAGGATATTTTCCATCCTTCCAGAGTTACTAAGATTACTTTCCATCCTTCCAGAGTTACTGGAAGTACTTTCCAGTCTTGCAGAGTTACTAGAAGGACCTTTCAGTCTTCCAGGATTACTAGAGCTACTTTCCATCCTTCCAGAGCTGCTAGAAAGGCTTTCTAGCATTCCAGAGTTACTAAGATTACTTTACAGCCTTCCAGAGTTCCTAAGATTATTTTCCAACCTTCCAGAGTTACTGGAAGTACTTTCCAGTCTTGCAGAGAGTTACTAGAATTACCCTTTAGGCTTCCAGACTTACTAGAGCTACTTTCCATCCTCCCAGAGCTACTAGAATGACGTTCCAGACTTTCCAGAGTCTATCAGAGCACCCAAGGCTCACCACCTCAGATTTCAACACTGTAATAACACGTTATTCCAGGAGGCAGTTCGTGAGGAGGAACTGGGTCTGGAACATCTACAAGTTTCTTTCGATTGCTCCAAGTTCCAGAATGTTATGAAATCAGATCTCTGCTACACTCCAGACCTAAGTTCTAGACCCCTCGAGTGTTCCAGGTCCCAGGATTTTATGAAATCAGACCCCTGTTCCATTCAAGACCTAAGTTCCAGATCGTTTTAATGTTCCCGGTTCCAGGATACTATGGAATCAGACTTCGGGTACACTACAGACTGAGAACTCAAGTTCCAGACCCTTCTAATGTTCCAGGCTCCAAAATTCTATGAAATCACATACCTTGTCACATACCAAAGCTAAGTTCCAGACCCCTCTAGCGTTCCAGGTTCCAGAATTCTATGGAACCATGCCTATCCTGCACTACAGACTGAGAACTTAAGTTCCAGACCCTTCTAATGTTCCAGGCTCCAAAATTCTATGACATCATACCCTTGTCACATACCAAAGCTAAGTTCCAGACCCCTCTAGCGTTCCAGGTTCTAGAATTCTATGGAATCATATCCCTGAAACATTCCAAACCTAAGTTCCAGACTCCTCTAGCGTTCGAGGTTCAGAATTCTGTGAAATCATGCCCTTTTCACATTCCAGACCCCTCTAGTGTTCCAGATACTAGAATTTTACGAATTAACACCCCTGTCACATTCCGGAACCCAAGTTCCAGACTCCACGTACAGTTCCAGGTTCCAGGATTCTACGGAATCAGACTCCAAAGAGAAAGAGACACATTCCAGACAGCTGACTCCCATAAGGGGGAGGGCCAATCACCCGAAATATTTCCTTTAGTAAATATCGCTGTTTGGGAGACTCTTCTTCAGGTGAAAGTTACGGTAGGACGCCGAGAGAGAGAGAGAGAGAGAGAGAGAGAGAGAGAGAGAGTGTGTGTTTCTTAGATGAATCATGAGTTAAGTTCATACATTCTATAAGCTAATCTGTTATTCATGTTTGCTTTGAAGATAATTAGTGATCTCTCCTCTCTCTTCTCTCTCTTCTCTCTCTCTCTCTCCAAGCATCAAGAGACAGCACAGATTAAAGAAAATTAAAGAGAGAGAATAAAAAGACAGAAAAAATGAAATGAAGGAAGAGAGAACCGAGGAGGTATGTAGGTCACGAGGTTGACCTTTGACCCCTTAAACGAACGGTAGACGAACGCACGCACGCATGCGCACACACACATATAAAACAGAGAGAGAGAAGAGAGAGAGAGACAGGAGGAAATGCCACGGATATATCACCACAACACGTCATCAGTTATAAACTAAGGTAAAGAATATAATGAAATTCTTGTGATTCAATAACTCGGGCTCGCCTGCCTACTTGCCAAGGAAGGAAGGTGTACCAATATCCTGTGTCTCCGGTCCTATATATATATATATATATATATATATATATATATATATATATATATATATATATATATATATAAGCTTCCCAGACGCTTCTTTCACCATTTATCACATATTGTATACACTAGGACAAAAGGTATTAAGTTTAGAAACTATAAAAACATATTTTCACTCGAAAAAGTCGAATAACTAGTATTGATACCCCAAGACGAAAACGGTCCTCGTATTTGACCAGGATTCCTACATGATACGAGACAGAAGAAGAAGAAGAAGAAGAAGAAGAAGAAGAGTAGGAAAAGAAACAAAACAAAAGATATTAAGTTTAGAAACTATAAATACATATCATTTTCACTCGAAAACGCCATATAAACCCGTATTGATACCCCAAGACGAAAACGGCCCTCGAATTTGACCAGGATTCCAACGTGATACGAGACAGAAGAAGAAGAAGAAGAAGAGAAACAAAAACAAGACGTGACTAAAGTGCTGTTTGTTGCGCTCAGGTGAAAACCGAATGGTTGGTTCCTACCTGCCCACTTTCCCTTTAGCTCGCTACTTGCAAAAAAAAGAAAAAGGAAAAAAAATGTCTTAAAATTCGTGGTACTCTTTATGGCAATAGTCCTGGTCAAAGTTGGCCTTTTTAACTGAAATTTAATCGAGATAGATCTTCTGAAAGGTTAAAAATTTGATGTACTTTTTATGGCAATAATCTTGGTTAAAATCAGCCATTTTAACTAAAATTTAACTGAGAAAAACCTTCTAGACTTCAACAAAAATTGGTAAAAAAAATTCTTGGTACCTTGTATGGCAATAATAATTGGTTAAAATCAGCCATTTTAACTGAAATTTAACGGGAAAAACCAAAAAACCTTACACTTCAACAAAAATTGGTAATAAAATTCTTGGTACCTTGTATGGCAATATTCTTGGTTAAAATAAAATTTTTAGTGATCTGAGAAAAATCTTCTGAGTCTTCACTATTAATTGGTAAAAAAAAAATCGTGGCACCAATAATAGGCAATATTCTTGGTTATTTTAACAGTCATTTTAACTAGAATTCAATGGAGAAAATTGCCATTTAAATTTATCACAAATGCTGATGAACACTCGGAGATGCCATTTAAACTCAGAAGTTAAGTTAGAAGTTCTGATCCATTGCTCTTAAAACTGAAATATAATGTTAAAGGTTCTAATTTCATTTTTTTAGAAAGCGAAATATATTCAGCAAAATGAATTCTGTAACCAGCTATTTAAACTGAGGACGACGCCATTTAAACTAAACCTTGTCATTTCAATTAAAATTTTATGCTGTGCAGGTTCTGATATTAGCCATTGAAACTAAAAATCAATATAACAAAGTTACAGAAACCTTAAGTTTAAACTGCACGTAACTGGAAAAGGTTCTGAGAATAGCCATTTGAATTAAAATACACAACCAGTTTCAGAAACCTAACGTTCAAAGTTTACATAGCTGAAAGGGGATTTTGAAAACATCCATTTAAACTAAAACGCCATAGAAAAATTATAAGAGACCTGCCATTTGAACTTGATATAACTGGAAAAAGTTTCTCGATATTAGCCATTCAAATGGAAATATACTAAAAATCTATGTTTTGATTCGTGATTAAATGGCACGATATAGGCCATTTAAAGCAGAGAGAGAGAGAGAGAGAGAGAGAGAGAGAGAGAGACTAATCACTCGTGACCTCCGATCTCCTACAGGTTAATGAGCCTTACCCCGTATAACGAGTGCAATTAATTAACCCATTGCGAAAGGTTATCTAGCAAGAAGAGTGAGAGAAGAGAGAGAGAGAGAGAGAGAGAGAGAGAGAGAGAGAGAGAGATACACTTACCTCTTACATAACGCAGCCGCCTTAACCCACGAATGCTTTATATTGAAGAATTTGTAGCAATTTCGACCTTGGAGGACCCAGCCTGGAAAGAAATAAAAAAATAAATCATAATTAATATTATATATTATTTTTTCGGTGGGGTGGGGTTTGGTCTATCACAGTCATATCCTATCAGGAGTCCGTCACTATTGGGCACATTCTTCTGGCGTCCAGTTTCCAGTTTTTTTTTTTCCAGGTTCCTTTCCAGGAATCTTGGGATCGTACCTATAGTGTCCCTATGATTATGTGTATACAATTCCCACTGGCATATCCCATAACATCCCATATCCTTTTTATTTCTATTATCAGGTCTTCATACTTATCAGTCTCTCTCTCTCTCTCTCTCTCTCTCTCTCTCTCTCTCTCTCTCTCTCATCTACTCTGGTGTCCCATGGTATTGTGACGTCGATAAGTTATACTTTCCTCTTGCTTTTGTCAATCAGCGTCACGTCTGGTCTATTATAGGCACCTGCAACCCTCTCTGTTCTGATGCCATAGTCCCAGAGGATCTTTGGATTATAATATTCTATCTCTCCTTCAGGATGGTGCTCTTAGTGCCACTTATTACAGCAAAGTAGCTGGTGTTTCTAGCACAGGCTCCAGTGTGAGGAGGAGGAGGAGGAGGAGGGCAGGACTTCAGAGCCACTGAATCATGCCTCTTTCTGTACTGGTTCTGTGCAAGGCAGGTAGACAGGCAGACATTCGCTTGCTATATTATTATTAACATCATTTACATTTAAGAAAATTCAAGTGCCTTATGCAATAAACGTCAGTGACCTCACGAGTGTGACCTAGAATCCCAGCAGTGTCGAAAACGCTGCTGACCTGACGAGAGAGAGAGAGAGACTAAAAACTACTGTATAAGCTATCACACGCCTGCTGCTGCTAGCCAGCTCTGAACCAGCTGAGATCTCTCTCTCTCTCTCTCTCTCTCTCTCTCAGGCCAGCTGTTACACCAAGGCTTATATATAACACACAGCGCAGTAAGAGCTAATTACCGCAATGCTGTATCAAAAGTTAATTACGTTACGTTCGTCATTAACGCTATATAACAGCACCACCAGATGTCACGAAGCGCTGTATATTATATAACAGAGAGAGAAAAGAGAGAGTGATAGAGTACTAACAACTACTGTCCTAAGCTATCACATGGCCTGCTGCTAGCTAGCCACCGTTCTGAAGCCAGCTGGATCTCTCTCTCTCTCTCTCTCTCTCTCAGTCTCTCTCTCTCTCTCTCTCTCTCTCTCAGGCCGTCTGTTACACCAAAGGCTTTTATATACGCACAGCAGCACAGTAAGAGCTATTACCGCAATGCTGTATCAAAAGTTAATTACGTTACGTTCGTCATTAACGCTATATAACAGCACACACCAGATGTCTGTCACGAAGCGCTGTATAAAATTATGTAACAGAGAGAGAGAGAGAGAGAGAATGACTGCCCAGTCTTTGGATAGCTTTATGTATAAAGAGTTCCACTTTGATATAACGTATAGGTCTAGTGTTGCAAAATGGCTTTTCTGCTGGCTCTCTCTCTCACAACCTTAGAGAGAGAGGAGAGCACACGCACATACACACACACATACACACACGCACATACACACATACACACACACAGAACCAGTAAGCATACGCACACACACAAACACATTCCATGAGCGGATTCGATCAGACACACACAAAAAATAATCATGATCTGTGACCTTTTTCAATCATGGTATGTAGCAGAAAGGTCAGATCCGAGCCATGTGAAATACCTGTGCCTTCCTGACCTTTTAGAGAGAGAGAGAGAGAGAGAGAGAGAGAGAGAGAGAGAGAGAGATGAAGTCGTTCAAGCATTGTTCTAAAACAGTTGTTAGCCTTGACGCTGGTCTATCCAGAGTTTCCTAGTCTTCACACCCACCACAGTCTTGTAGAGAGAGAGAGAGAGAGAGAGAGAGAGAGAGAGAGAGAGAGAGAAACACTGGGCAGTGTTTAGACAACTTACGTATACGTTTATAACTTAGATACATTAGATAGGTCTAATGTCAGTAGCAGTCTGGCTAGTGTTATAACATTCTCTCTCTCTCTCTCTCTCTCTCTCTCTCCTCTCTCTCTCTCTCTCTCTCTCTATTCAGGGTCTCATAATCATCCACAGGAAAAAACAGAACCTTGTTCAAAGAAGTTCCAATCAAAATGAAACGATGAAACGTGTGATTTAGTCTAATTGTGTTTCGACAACACTTCCTCCTCGTAGATCGATGATTGTCAATATAACTACTTTCAATACCGTGTCCTCGATTCAAACGTCTTATCTGTAATTAATTACATACATAATACAACGATTAATGACTTAAATAAGACAGAAACGCAACGAGACACAGACAAAACGAGCATCGCCTTTCAACCTTGAAGTAATCTGATCTCTTTAAGCGGGGTTTGGGACGCCTCATTCTGTAACGGGGATTGTGGTCTACACACACACAAACACACAAACAAACCACACCTGCCGCTGCCCAAGGTGCTCGCGATTATTAGTAAAAGCTAGTCGTATTTGCCTTTTGCACAAACAGCGCCTGGGCCAATGACGTCATTGCTAGTACACCGTAACCCGAAAAATTCCGGGTTGATTCAAGATGGCGGAGAGCATTTCGAATTGGATAGACCGATGTGATGGTGGGCTATTTTGCTAACAGGTGTCTGTCTCGCAGCGCTTGGAGGACAATCGACATTAATGGAAGAATCAGATTATCCAGGAGTTTCGATGTTTTAATTCAAAAACGGTCTGTTTTCCCAAAATTATTCGTTTAGTGAGACTACAGACAGAGAGGCAGAGAGAGGGAGAGAGAAATATTTAGCCAGTAAGGTCTAGTAGCGAAAGCAAGTACGAAGTCCTTCTGGATATGCAAATGTGGCTGTGTCGAAGCCGGACGATTAGTTATCGTAAATAAACCGCATTTATAATAAAAAGAAAGTTCACAAATATATATTTTCCTTTCACCAAGACCTAAAGAACATCCGGAATGCTAAGTTTCACAGAACCCCGTTACAAGTTTGTGTGATGTCACCGCTCGGTACTGTGACTAGTCCCAATCGGCTAGTTGCAAATGGCTTTAAAATTATATATATATATATATATATATATATATATATATATATATATATATATATATATATATGTGTGTGTGTGTGTGTGTGTGTGTGTGTGTGTGTGTGTGTGTGTATATGACTGTATAATCATGTCTGTCTGTGCGTGTGTAACAGGACAACTATCTGCATCAGACCGATGTGTTTTGTAATTCCTAACTGTACCTAATACCTGTCTCCAGCTATACCCACACTCCCCTCCAATACCGTAGTGGGGATTGGGTGAGGTTCTACCCACCACAATGCCCTTGCGCAGTGGTACCACCCCAATAGCAATACCCCAGATCCACTGGTTACAGTAATTTCCCCCTCTCCCTCCCCTAGCCCCCTTCCGTTAGTCATACCCCTTGCATACCCGTGTCCAAGGTCCACCTTCTCATATCCGTTCCTTTAGACCGATGCACCTCATTGAGGATTCTGTCCTCACGGATCCTTCGCTAACTTTGTTTGAGGGGGGCGGGGGGGTTGGATCCTTGGCACACCTTAATCTCTCTCTCTCTCTCTCTCTCTCTCTCTCTCTCTCTCTCTCTCTCTCACTAGCCTTATAGAGCTCGAAGTGGGTCCGGAACTCAACTTCTACAAGCAAACATAGACTCGTTTTAACTCGACTTTTTTTAGGCTATATGGAATGTACTACCCGGCCTTCAAATAACTCCAGCGTACCCTCCAACGGGGGGTGGGAGCACCCTTCCCCCCCTAAAAAAATAAAACCTCTTAGGCCTACTCTAAGAGATCCAGAGCGACCATAGGCCGAGGATTCCGTATCTTAAACACCCTAGTCCTAACACCTTCCCCAAAGCGAAAAAACGTGTTTCGCCTTTATCTAACCCCAAATCATACCAGTTCCCGACATCCTATCATTCCTCTAACCCCCCCCCACCCCAACCCCCCCCCCTAAATACTAACCAGGACAACCCCCCTCCCCTTCACCCCCAACCACCCCCTTTTAACCTAAGGCTCGCCAAGCCAGCGATCGAGCCAACGGTAGGGATGCCCTGGAGTGAACGGCGCGTCCGAAACTGCCGACTTGGCTTAGGCTACGTCTTCGAAATATGATTCCCATAGCGACTTATCAACATTAATGTGTATGAATCTACTTATATATAGCTTATCGCAAATGACGTTTATTTAAGTAGATTAACACGTCAAATGACGGGAATACGCGTTTAAGTGGGACAAGACGAAGCCATCTCCGCGCCTGAGCCGAATACGGGCAGGCAGCCTTGACTGCTCGAATCCCGTTTCCACAGAAGTGAACAACACTTCTTCCTCCTGACTTGGCGTTTGCCACTCGACGATTTCAACCTTTTCAGTCACCTCTTAACTCATTTCGAAACGACGTGACGTTGTTACGCGTCATTATAAATTGTTATTAGGTTATTGAGACGCGTTATTCATTAGACGAAATTGGATATAGACGTATGATGAGACGGTATAGCCATACTAGACTGATGTGGTTGGATTCTTGACGCAAAAGAGACAACTAGACCTAATATATACATTTCTGAACCCGTCATATCTACGATATCTACAGTAACGATAACAATAGCAATGTATGGTACGTGTACCTCGTGTAAACGTACCTTTGACATCATACAAAGGCGGTACGTCCTACTGAAACCTAGACTGGGACAAAGCACATCCCACGTTAAAGAGCACAGAGAGAGAGAGAGAGAGAGAGAGAGAGAGAGAGACAGAGAGAGAGAGAGAGAGAGAGGAGGCGCGATTAGTACTCTTGCAGTATCGTATCGCAAATACGACGTGGAAATAAATAAATAAATAAATAAATACATACATAAATCAAATAAATGCATAAAATAACGAACTTTCGACTACAAAGTCGACGGTTTGAAAAAAAAAAAAGAGATCACGAACCCTCGACTTTGCGCACGTGGCACAGCGCACGAAACTTACGTCATTTTTTTTAAACTGCCATTTTTCTTAAAAGGCTTTTTTTAAAAAATGGCCCACGGTGTCAAGAGTCAAGGATTTTGAGAGAGATAGAGAGAGAGAGAGTAGGGGAGGGAGGTTTACGATGTTCAAGACATTAATGAAAATAAATAAATAAAAAATGCTGTTTATTCAATGCGTAGTAATACGCTTACGAGAGAGAGACCTTACAGACCTTACATCTTATTCGGGTTGCCCCAGGTCCCTCAGTGTGAGGCACCTCTAATGTCTACCAGAGAGTTGCTAGTGCATCTTCCGGTATATTTTGCATCTTTAAATCTTGGATGATCTGGGATGCAGCTTAGATATTTGTCGAGCTTATTCTTAAACGCATCTACGCTCACTCCTGATATATTCCTCAGATGCGCTGGCAACGCATTGAATGGACGCTGCATTGTCGATGCTGGTGCGTAGTGGATTAATGTACCTATGTGCTTTCCTTATTTTTCCTGGTATAGTTTTGGGCACTATTAATCTACATTTTCTTGGCTCTTTCTGATATTTTTAGCCCCATGATGTTTTCGGCAATTCCTTCTATCTGTTTCCATGCCTGAATTATCATGAGCGTTCTCTTCTCCTTTCTAGACTATATAATTTTA